>NW_017306284.1:1191709-1221347 GCF_000935625.1 Nanorana parkeri | reverse complement strand
CTGCTCACATGGGAGGGAGATTTTTCCACTGCAGAATATACATCCCAGTTCATAAAGATCACAGAGCCGGGAAAACGTTACATGTGGATTTCACGTACATTAGATACAGTTTAATGCCGCAGCCCTGAAATCCAATAAGACTCAAAATTCACCACCTTCAACACCCGGCTTCCATTATTGCTGCCGGTATACCGTCTTCAACACCCGGCTTCCATTATTGCTGCCGGTATACCGTCTTCAACACCCTGCTTCCATTATTGCTGCCGGTATACCGTCTTCAACACCCTGCTTCCATTATTGCTGCCAGTATTCCGTCTTCAACCCCCGGCTTCCATTATTGCTGCCGGTATACCGTCTTCAACACCCGGCTTCCATTATGGCTGCCAGTATACCGTCTTCAACACCCGGCTTCCATTATTGCTGCCGGTATACCGCCTTCAACACCCGGCTTCCATTATTGCTGCCGGTATACCGCCTTCAACACCCTGCTTCCATTATTGCTGCCGGTATACCGTCTTCAACACCCTGCTTCCATTATTGCTGCCGGTATACCGTCTTCAACACCCGGCTTCCATTATTGCTGCCGGTATACCGTCTTCAACACCCTGCTTCCATTATTGCTGCCGGTATACCGCCTTCAACACCCTGCTTCCATTATTGCTGCCGGTATACCGTCTTCAACACCCTGCTTCCATTATTGCTGCCGGTATACCGCCTTCAACACCCTGCTTCCATTATTGCTGCCGGTATACCGTCTTCAACACCCTGCTTCCATTATTGCTGCCGGTATACCGTCTTCAACACCCTGCTTCCATTATTGCTGCCGGTATACCGTCTTCAACACCCTGCTTCCATTATTGCTGCCGGTATACCGTCTTCAACACCCGGCTTCCATTATTGCTGCCGGTATACCGTCTTCAACACCCTGCTTCCATTATTGCTGCCGGTATACCGCCTGCAACACCCTGCTTCCATTATTGCTGCCGGTATACCGCCTTCAACACCCGGCTTCCATTATTGCTGCCAGCATACCGCCTTTAACACCCTGCTTCCATTATTGCTGCCGGTATATCGCCTTCAGCACCCTGCTTCCATTATTGCTGCCGGTATATCGCCTTCAGCACCCTGCTTCCATTATTGCTGCCGGTATATCGCCTTCAGCACCCTGCTTCCATGATGGCAAACAGTATACCGTCTGCCATTACATTTTACTACCTGTGTGTTTTATGTGGACGTTCAGTGAGAATCTAAGGAAAACTTGATCATTTGGTTTATTTCTCGACATTCATCCGGGTTTATTTCAGGGTAGAATGAAGAGTGTCATATTATGCCGATCCCAGCAGTTTTATGACCCCCCCTCTAACTAAATCCCTATAGTCTCTCCTACACTAACCTTCTGAATGGTCCTTAAAGTGATATTAAGGCCAATATGCTTTTAAGTTATTTTATATGCTGATGAAATCACTCACAATGGACGCTGCGTCTTGATATTTAATAGTTTTAGTTTCCTGCAGAATCAGCTGGTTGGCTGAGCACTGGCCCTGATATCCTGTTTTAGGGTGTCTCCTTTCCCATGCAGGGTCCTATGGAGCTACCCTTGTGTGTGCTCAGGGCCGCCGTCAGGGGGGTACGGTCGATATTGATGTAAGGGGCCCGGGACCCTTACATGGGCATCAGCCGTACAAGTGACAAGCCGGGAGGCCCCCGCAGCACCGGAGGTGGCTGGGGCCCACCTCCAGTGTCCCCAGGGGGTCTCCACTGTACATTAGCTTTTTAAAGATGGCCGCCGCGAGTAGCGGCGGCCATCTTTAAACCTGGCAACTGCCCACATCTCGTTTAATATACTGCCGAAAAGGCAATATATTAAATGAAAATCATGCCCTGGTGGTCGAGTGGGGAATTAGTATGATCTGCATCTCTTGCTGATGCAGATCATACTGATCGCTCCCTTGTGGTTGGCAGGGATCGATAGTATGGTCTGCATCAGCCAGAGTGCAGATCACACTGGTCCTCCACTGAAGCCTTAGCCCAGGGATGCAGCCCCCCTTCCTGCAAAACAGGTAAGCAGGAGAGGGGGACATTTAAAAAAAATAACTTTTATTGTTAGTGTGTGTGATGTGTTTTAATGAGTGTGATTTTTTTTTTTTTAATGAAGCAATGTGTGTGTTTTTAATGAGTGTGTGTGTGTGGATATGTGTGTTTCATTACCCGTGTGTTTTTTTAATAACCACTTCCCGCGGGTTCACGTAACTGTACGTCATCTGGAAGTGGTTATACCAAGAACATGGCTGCTCCTGCAGCCATGTTCTTGGTACCGTGTTAAACAGCTGGCGATTGCTGTTTAAATACAAGCGGTCCGGCGTCTGTACAGGCGCTGAATCGCTTGTACAATGCGGCGCCGTGTCCCCCTCCACGGCCGCGGAGCCGCTGTCAGCTTCCTGGGCTCATCTGTCCCTCGTATGAGCCCAGGCTGGGCGTGGAGGGTCTCCCCTGACAGATCGGAGGAGAGATCAGTAGCTTCTAGCTGCGGATCTCTCCTCCGATCACTGGACCCTGAAGTGCATCTTAGGGCCCGTTCACACCACTTGCAGTGCGTTCCGGCCCAATTCTGGCCGGAACGCACTGCATCACATTGCAGCCGGCTCACTTTTTTCCGGGCAGGAGGGGGCGTGGCGGGCCATTGAAGTGAATGGCACCGTAGTCAGGCCCTCCGGCCGCAATTGTGTCATTGTGCCACATTGTGCCTGCAGTGCGTTCCGGTGCAGTCAAAATGCTGCAAGCACTATTTTGATTGCACTGGACCGCAGGCACAATGTGCCCTGCGATCCCATGCGGGCCCCATGCCTGCTCAAGACTCTGACCACCACCCCATCCTCCTGACCCAATCAGTTCTAGAGAAGTGCTATATGCTATATGCTCACTATGTTGTCCGATGTAGGGACCCTGCGTGGCCCCGAAATGTTGGCTATATCATGTTTATGACATATCACTTCAAAAAATAAGCACAAGGATTAATGCACAGAAATGCATCTCCCGCCTGTTCTAGGGAATTTATTTCTGGTTTGACAAAGAGGCATAGAGCCTCGAAACGCGTAGCCAAACCATCCAATTCACTCAGCAAGACGGCCACACTGTCCTCCAGCCTTGTGCCCGTCCCTGAGCTAGTTTCCATTACGACTGCTGACCCATCTTTATACCGTTATACAGCGGCACTCCCGCTCCGCCGACAAGTGGCAGCCTGGCCAGCTGAGCTCTCATTGTCACTGTACCGGACGGGTGCTGTATCATCAACCCACAGTCCACTTTTCCACAACGTACCCCCCAGTTGTATTCAATATCCCTCCTCCATTACAAGGAACCCAATAGGAGTCGTTAAGTCCTGTGATTACATCCACACAGACCAGCCGGATATGCCACCTTGTGATCCATGCCGACAACAGCTCTCACTCTCCTCAGGCAAGAGACCACCTCGTCCATCTAAAAGTGAGTCCTTATCCATAGATATCGATTTATAGATTACAATTTGTTTAACAAACAAGAATCCCAGGGTTGTAGCACTCCTTTGTCTTCCACAAGGATTAATGCTACTACTGGAGTGCTGGTAACCTTCATCTTTTACAAAGGGGCGGGGAATGCCTCAACCGCAAATGCCTCAACCGCAAAACCGCCACTTATTGGGTCCGGAGGAGTGGTGGTCACAGTTTTTGAGTGGGCTTGGCCAAACTCAGATGGTCTGGGATTGCACCTATCCCAGCCTCTACTATCTCTACTGGATTCCATCAAACTGACAATATAGGTGAAATCAGATTGACTGCATTCAACTACTGTCTTCTGCCCATTAACCATCTCAGCTCCTGCATATCCCTTATGAATCACAATTTTTACATTTTAGATAATTTTGAACTTGAGCTCCTCTGAATATGGAAGTGACATGGGGCCAACGGCCCACTCAGCTCCAACCTGGGGTATTCCCCCCAGCTGCACATAAACAAAGGGGCCGGATGCTTGTGCCGACATCATTGACCTTATATGGCTACAGGGTTTTATTAGGGCAATGTCATTGTATATGTGGCCATATAATATCAGTAACATCACAGCATCCTGTACCTTTGCTTATGTGCAGCTAATTGGGCGGCAGTGGAAGGAGCTTCAAGGCAGCATAGATTCAGAACAGGTATGGGGCTTAACCTGAGCTCATCCCTATCCCAGAGCTCCCCTTAAACCAAAACAATAAAACAATAGATAAAGGAATCACAAGGGCCCTTGCACACATGGATATGTTTGCTATCACCAGAGTGTGGTGCTATAATATTATAAAGTAACTTCATGTTACAGTATAAACTCCGTTATTATGACTGGTTCAATAATAAGAAAAGTGGCAGAGCTAAAGGAAATAGTAAGGGCTGATCAGTGTCCTCCATGAAACAACCCCTAAGTTGCTTACCATATCCTGTCTGTGACACCAGCTCGGCTGCTCCTCCAATTGGCTTGGTAAAGACGCCAACAATCCCTTTCCCCACTCCGGAGATAACACCTTTGGCTTTGTGTCCAGCAGATGCCTGGGCCTCGGAGGTCTTCTGGAAGTTCTGCATGGGCTGGTCTACTATGCCGGCTATCGCTCCTGAAGAATGAAAAAAAATGTAACATTCACATGAGATGGAAAAAACACAAGCAGAAACAAGTGTAGAATTTTGAGTGCACATCATTCGTCCTATTTAAAGGCCCAGGTAAACACAAGCTCTTTATTCATTTCATAGCCTCTTGCTGACAACCTATGTAACATGAATTTATTCAAAATGAGGCATTTGTCAGAAACTAAATGTCACACCATCAAGTGGTTAAAGTACACCTAAAGCCTATGGCCCAAGCTAACAGTTAAAACACTTCTCCCCAATGGAACACAAATGTCAAAATAAGGTTTTCAATTCTTGTCCCTTTGACACATCAGGAAATGGGAGGAAGTTAGAGGAATTCCCTCTGAGGCAGCCGAAACAAGTGTCCCTATTGGAAGATTCCCACTATATTCCTGTAGCAGATACAACTCAAAATGTATGATTCTCCCTCACTTTTAGTCCTTATGACAGTAGCAGCTCCCAGGACAAATAGAGATGGTAAATCTCCCTAATGGGGACACAGACCACAACAAAAAAACCTGACAGGCTTAAAAACCCTTCCCTACTCTACTCAAAAGATTTTAAAAAATTGGCTTAATATGCACTGAGTGGCCAGATTATTATGACCACCCCATCAGTACTTTGTTGGGCCGCCTCGTGACTCCACGAGATGATGAAAGGTGATGCGAGGAATCTGACACTGCACTGTTGCCCTTCTGTTGTCTTGTACCAGTCTTGCCACTCACCGTTCTGCCCTAACATTGACTAGTCACTGACGGCCACAATTCGCACGTTCAGACCCAGATTTTCTGCTGACAGTCCAATCTTTAAACACTTTAACAACAGCTGCTCTTGAACATTTAACAAATTATTTTAACCAAAGTGCTTTCATTTACAAAACTTAGAAGACGTAGTACCTTGGCTTTTTCAGCAACAGGGGGGCCCACTGGAGAATCCTTCAGCCCAAGCCTGTTGTGAAAGCAATAGCTGTCAGAGCAGACAAGGTAGGTAGGCTACAGCCTTGCCACGGGACATTGCCCAGGGAGTGGCTATTTATAACACTATCATATTATAGTGTAATGTACAATGCATGAAGATAATCATGGCCTGTTAGGTGGACCAAGGGACTCAGCTGGACACACGGGCAGAGAAATCACTTAAAGATGTAAGACTATTTAATTGACTCGGGTTCTAGTCCACCCATAGCTGAAATATTAGATTCGGGTGCAACGGTTCAGATACACACAATCTGGTATATCTGCACTAAACTGAACTAAGCGTATGAAACAATTACATATGGAACTTCACTTACAGATACCGGTGGACAGAAGGGCACATTGCCCTCACCTATAAAATGCTGGTGTCAATTTCCTTCCCCAGAAGAATGACAGTAGGAGTCTGACAGTTAGACACTTCCCATAAGTACCGTTTACATCACCTGCACCCATAATACAATAACAATACATACTGGGAAGTTCCCAGGTCACCCTATAAAGATTTGTATTCCAATCATTAACACCTTTCCCATAATATAAGTGCACTGACTCCCCCACATACGTAGAGTCAGCCTGTCCTTTCTACCTGCTGCATGTAAGGCCCGTAGCTAGCAGCTGCAGTGCACTCCGTGATATACGCACGGCTGGAAAATATCCTGCTTCCAAAGAACCGTATTATTCATCTCCACTGAGTCAGAGACAGAACCATCAACCAGCCAAACACATGACATTTCTACTCCTGCCTTTACGGTCTTTGTTGTTTAAAAACCAACCCAGCTCATGAAATCCGATCATCCTGACTCAAGGACCGAAACACTTAATTGCTCTGGACTGAATGAGAGAATATTAACTTTACCATGGGACACAGTTTAATGATATTGCCTTTTATTCCTCTCCTCTTGTTTTTCAGCAGAAATTTGGGACTGTGGGGGATTTAAAAAGCTTTTGTAGTGGAAGGTGACATTCAAAAAGCTGTCACTGCCAGGGCCAGACCTGCTATCTCCAATAACACAGAAATACTTCTCATCCTGCATCATGACTGCAGGCATCAATGGGGAATCTACGGCCGCTATTTGCTTTGGATAGTGAGCGTCGGTCTACGTGAGGGCTCCATAAAGATGGCTGGAAAGGAGAATGTTCTCACAGGCTTGTCTGGTTTATCACTCATCACTGGACGTGGCTCTCAGGTTCTAGCCCAGGTCTTATGTATTGTACACATTAAATATAATGCACGGCTTAGCTATGTACTCGGCCTGCTCTGGCCCTGGAGACAGATAACGGACTACAAAGAAGATCTCATCATGCTCCTTCTCTCGAGCCCTGGCTGTGGATTCAGGTCAGAACAACGAGGAAAAATACGGCTGCCAAAATGTAATGTTAGTTTTCACACTTAAATTCCCTTTAGTGATCATTGTAGAACAATGTGAAATGGAATCTTTTCACATGACCAGGGAACATTTGCTGTCATTTTCTCACAGCTTAAGCTTCAGAAATTTCCAGCAGAGTCTCTTACTAAAGCCCATTGTTTAGAGGTAGAAAAGATGTGTCCTTCCAGACGGGGCTGCATTTGGTTTCCCTACCTGTCTTGCGTCACCCCTCTCCTTCCCTAATTGACTTGGAACCTTGGTAACCCGCTAACAAGACCCAAAGGTAGGCCAAGGCTGGGGACGGAGAGGCCAAAAGAGACTGTTTACTCACTGTGCATCAGTAGACCTAAAACTGCCGATTGTCACCATACATTGATAGCAGTGAGGTTATAGGTGTACAGATCCAGGGTGGGTAACTGTTTCTACACGGCACACTGTTCCATCAACAAACATGTACACTCTATACAAGGCATGAACAATGAGGACCTGGCCAGGCTGTACTATGGAACCTTTTATTACAGATGGTAATGTGTCTCTGGCAGTCAGCAGATGAAGTGTGGGTGGCTGTGTGCCCTCCTGGCTGCCCTAGGCCATGGACTACGCTGGCAGAAATTCACCCTGTTTACAGTTGCGCTTCCTGACAGGTGCTGCCTACGGTTTTAGATGCTTTTAAATGGAATTTGCCAAATTTTAATGCCGTCATAAAGCTGAACTCCTGGCAGAAAGTGAATAACGGATCGTATATAACAAAAAATAGGAACTTGGAGTTCTGTTTAACTGCAATCTGCTGTAGGCTTTCTTGAAAAAAGTCTCTGTGCAGGGAAGTTGTTTCCCATACAGAAAAAAGGTCTATTATGTGACACTTTGCCACGGCTGCATAAAGGCGTCTACAAATCTTACCTTCTCTACCATGTTGAGGCTGTCAGACTATGTGCATGTAGGCTTGGCTGGAGGCTGATTATTCCTTGTAAGTAGAGGCCCATCTCCTAGACTGGAGACACTACTCCTATCTAAGCCTCGGTGCCTTACCTTCACAATGCTTACAGACTGACACAAAACCATAACAGATCCCCTTTAAAGGATAACTGAACCCAAGAACAAAAGTGTATATATTGCAGCTCACCAGTCCTTAGATGTCGTGGCTGCACTAGTTTTCAGGCTAATAACATTTTCACTAAGTGCAGAAAATATCTGCTGATCTTCCCAGAAATGCCGTGCCTTTGGTTCCAGTTCATCTCACAGGATGTGACAAAGAAGTTATCTTCCTTCTGCAAATGATTAATCCCATCACCTTCCATGTAATGTAGATGAAAAGGAGATCCAGCCTGGGTGACAACCATGGCTCACTCCAAAGATACAGTGCAGCGGGTGAGGGTTGTCCCTCTAAGACAGGAAGTGTTTTAGAGGACAAATCCCGCCATCTCTCATCTGAGGGCTTTTGGGCTGCAATTTATCACATTTGTTTTGGGGTTTCCGATGCACTTTAAATGAAGGAAGTTTTTTTGTGACGTGACTTTCTCAATGTTCTCATAATGTCATGTCTCTAAGCTTTAGTAAGCATGACTTTCTTATATTTTTAATATGTTGCTGACTAGTAACTCCACCGTCTCCAAACATGACATGTTTGCTACTTACATTGAATTCTTCAGCAATTAAAGAGATGTAATAGCTAGTTATGGAATTCTGAAGTTTTCATTGTCACTAGTAACCAGAACTGTGTACTAGGTCACCTGAGTACAGTGTGATGATAGTGATCTGTAGAAAACGAATCTCTCTCTGGACAGGATGCTGGTCTCCATACTCACTCACACTTTGCTCAATTCCCATGCTGTATGTAGACAGAGCATGTGCACAAGAACAGTTTTCCTTGCAGATCTGACCCGGCATAAATCTGGATAGGCTAAAGCAAAGCAGCAGGGAAGCCACTACAGCTGGGGTAGCCAAACATTGGCCCTTCACCTGAGGTTTAACTACAAACCCCAAAAGGCATTGCAAGACTTCACCAGAGCTGGAGTTTGGCTACCCCTGTACTACAGGTAAGGTCCATGTAAATGGCAGTCTCAAGCACTGGGAATATGATAGTTGCTTTATTGCTGAACTGGAAAAGAGCTAGGCAAAACAAATCATGCATTCAGGAGGGGTAAATGTGTGATGTATTCCAGCCCTTAGCTCGTTATATCCATACAAAACCCCAAGGGCTGTGTGTAGTCTGAGCCGAGAAGGGTGGTGCATGCTGACGGGGAGTTGGGAGTAAGATGCCGGCCAGAGCATCTTGATCAGCCCCTGGCAACTAGTGATGTCACTGGTTGCCAGGAGATGGGCACAATGACATATAGGGAGTCCCAGGTTGCTAAGAGCTGGGCGGGGAGGTGTGCATGGTCCTCACACATCTCTCTGGCCGACTCTTGGCATCCTGGGACGCTCTGCCTAGAAAGGGGGTGGCAAGCACACTGCAAACAATGTACAGCAGAGTGGCCATGCCGCTCTGCCTGCCTCCCCCCCATGCGACCCAAAGAGATGCCATTTGAGGCAATAACCTCAGGCTGCCTCATTATAGAGGTGGCCCAGCTGAAGAGTCACCCTTCCTAAGTGGAATGAGTCTGACATACCTCCTAATAGGTTAATTAGATGCGGCAATGTATACTAGGACATAGAGTGAGGGGTACCTAGCCAAGCGCCAGAATCATGGCACAGAAAAAAAAAGGTATATGCGGGTGCCCTGCGGTGGCATTTATTAGGCAGTGTCAGTTTATTACACTTGTCCTAGTGACAGGCTCACTTCCAGTAAAAAGTACAATACAACGTATATATTTTTAATATGAATGTAGATATCTGGTGCTTTGCTATGAATGTAATGTAAGTAAACACTTGTGCAAGTACACAGGTTCTTCTACCAGTGCAGTGACGTGGCCCTTCCATCCTGGGCCACAGAGGTCACCATACGGCAATGAGACAGGTTAACCTCAGCAGAACCCTTGAACGGAATTTTTTGGGATTATCACATGACGCTGCCCACATCATCATACACTAGTATGTAAATCACTTCCAGCATTTCTGGCCCAGCATGTAACGTTTCCCAACTTCCTCTGGGGACCATTCTGAGGTTTGTGGTTGCAATTTTAGGTCCAATGTAACGCAGATTAGGAAAGTCTACAAACCCATACAGAGTCATCTCTCGCGACCTCTCGCCATGGAATGCTTTTGGTCACTTTGATCTTGCAGCCTTGAGATCATGGAAGGAAGACCGCAGCTCAGAGCTCAGCTAGTGCCACATGAAGTACAACACGATACGGTACATGTGTACATCTTGTGCGTGCCTGTATATGTCAACACATCCAGCCAGCCAACACCAACAAAGTACAGACCACAAATGAGCTGAACCCAGGCAAACAGCTGATGAAGACACATAGCCCTAATTATAGAAAATCAATCTAGAGCAAGAAACTTCTGCCACACGATCAATCAAACCAGTGACAACACAGCACATTCTTCTCTTCATATAGAAGTACAATGATATAAAATGACATATCTGATCCTATATCATTCACAGAGCAGACAAGTACAGATCCCCTACACAGGAGGAAGACTTACTCCACATTGCCCATGGAAAGGATTTCCTGTGGGTAGCCACTAAAGGTCACTCACAGTGGATTTACAGCCCAGAAGGGAGCCACAGTACACAGACATTGGCCAACGAATGCATCAAGAAATGAGGTAAGGGTAAGGTGGAGTCCACAGACATTGGCTACTGAACGCCTCCGGAAATGAGGTGAGGAGAAGTCCACAGACACTGGCCACTGAACGCATCAGGAAATTATGTGAGGGTAAGAAGTCCACAGACACTGGCCAATGAACACATCAGGAAATGAGGTGAGGTGGAGTCCATAGACACTGGCCAATTAATGTATCAGGAAATGAGGTGAGGGTAAGGTGGAGTCCACAGACACTGGCCACTGAACGCCTCCGGAAATGAGGTGAGGGTGAGGAGGAGTCCACAGACACTGGCCACTGAAAGCCTCCGGAAATTAGGTGAGGGTGAAGAGGAGTCCACAGACACTGGCCACTGAACGCCTTCGGAAATGAGGTAAGGGTAAGGTGGAGTCCACAGACACTGGCCACTGAACACCTCCGGAAATGAGGTGAGGGTGAAGAGAAGTCCACAGACACTGGCCACTGAACGCATCAGGAAATGATGTGAGTGTGAGAAGTCCACAGACACTGGCCACTGAACACATCAGGAAATGAGGTGAGGGTGAGGTGGAGTCCACAGACACTGGCCACTGAACGCCTCCGGAAATGAGGTGAGGGTGAGGTGGAGTCCATAGACACTGGCCAATGAATGTATCAGGAAATGAGGTGAGGGTGAGGTGGAGTCCACAGACACTGGCCACTGAACACATCAGGAATTGAGGCGAGGGTGAGGTGGAGTCCACAGACACTGGCCACTGAACACATCAGGAAATGAGGTGAGGGTGAGGTTGAGTCCACAGACACCGGCCAATGAATGTATCAGGAAATGAGGTGAGGGTGAGGTGGAGTCCACAGACACCGGCCAATGAACGTATCAGGAAATGTGGTGAGGGTGTGCCATTTCACCGGCTGCTGCAGCTGGAGAAGAAGCCGGTTGCAGTACGATTTGTGCTTCATCAGCCTGTTCAGATTCCCTAGGTGACATTAGGGGTCTAAAGGGCCCCTGATGTCTCCATAAAGAGGACCTGTCACATATAATTGTTTGGGGGTTTTAACCTTTTCCAGCCAAAAACTATTTTATCATGTGTATGTGAAAAAAATAAGAAATTGCTTTAGACAGCAAGTGGTTAAAGTAGATGTAAACCCAAACCTGAAGAATAACATTTAGCTGTGTGTGTCATGCAGATGCCTTTTTTAAGAATGAAAATATACGTTTTCACCTTTTTTTCTACTTTCGTGCATCTCAGTGCTGATCTCCTGTTGAAACTTTGCAGCCACTTTCTGTCTACAAGCACTCCACTGATGGCTGCATGGCATTTCCTGGAGGGTAAGGGGTTCTGATGATGAAGATGATGGATCACATCTGCATAATGAGTGTTGTAACTACCACTTGCAGTCTCCATCGGAAGCCCCTGTGACCTGGTGACAGGCCAGGAGCATTCCTGGGAGACGGGACAGAGTACTGTCACCCTATAACAGAAAGTACCTGAACACGGACTCCTTATGGCAGGACTACCCGCTATTGTTTGAATAAAGCTGCAGATTTTAAATAGATGAAAATGACTTTTAAATTCTATTAACATGTTCAATTTTTTATGGGATTGTAGTAATTGGGTTTACATCTACTTCAATATCCCCATAATAATAAAACCCCAAGCTTGCAGGATTCGGCTCTGCATCCATTAGTTAGCTACAAAGTCGAATATTAAACTCAGAATATTCCGCTAATATTGTTTACTTTACTTTTAGCCAAAATGGCTTTTATCAGATGTGCTAAAACCCTTTCTTTTTATAACTGATGAGAATCAGATCTTACTTCACTTTAATGGAAAACCGCTAGAGAAATGTCATTATCGGAGGTCCAGAGTAAACCTACATTAGCCTACACGCACTTTACTGGAGTATCTTAGATGCTGAGAGGCTGATTATGTTAAACTTGGCTGGTTTCATCCCATTTTTTATCACAGAGCATGACCTGCCAAATAACTGATCACAAAAACCAAAATGGGGCCAGACCTGATTTGATTAGGTACAAAGAAAAATAAGGTCACGCTACCAAATGCTGATATTTCTAGTCGGGCAGATGCTGGCAGGTTCTGGCATCCCAAGGTCCACATATAACTCTTTGTTTCATTTCCAAACATCTATGAAGATACTGTATGTGATCTGCACAATGGACTCCACATATTGCAGGTTTCTATAGACTGCACAAACTGCTGTATCTTCTCCTACCACCAGATGGCGACATAAAACCTTCCCAAACCGATTATATAGAAATCCCTTTTTAACAAAAACAATTCACTTTTCATTTTTCCAGCTTTTACTAAGTTATAAAAGACGGACATGGAACTGTACAGGTCAAATCCAAGTGTACAAATGTGCAAAAGCCTGGGCTGACCATAAAACTAACATGCAAGTAAAAGGTAAAGCAGAACACCAGGTTTCTTAAAAAACAATCCTTGCAGTAGGGCTACTCTCATACTGCAAGAGTCAAAGCAGAATTCTGGGCAAAACTGTACTTAACACTTGCAGTGGGGCTACCCCAGCAATGCAAAGGTTAACTGTTTTTTTTTTCTAGATGCTAAAATAAAAAAAGGTATAAGTTGTGCAATATATATATAAATGATAAATGTGCAATGCAGGAAGATCAAGGCTGGTGTCAGGGGTTGTACATAGCTTCCTAGAAACAACAGACAACCCAGACACTCAGAGTGGGGAAGGAAAGGATAGATGATGCTGGACGTACTCCAGCCAGGAAATGAGGTGGGCTCTATGTGACTTGCTGCAGCTTCTAATGTGAGAAGCTCACAGTGTGCAGTGAAATCAGAGCAAGTGAATTCTGTATAGAAGAGGAGCCGGTACAACTGAGCAAGACTGAGGGTAAGTCCGGAGTTCAGCTTTAAGGCAGCATGTATATTCTATCTTTTATGTACAGCAAACCTATATGACAATGAGCTCAAGTCACAATCATAATGCACGCAGCGTTTTCATTACTGTGAATGAGATGCTGAAAGTACATTACAAAAATAATGGCGAGCTCTTCACGGACATGAATTGTGTAATTGGGAGGAGCAGAGAAAGCAGCAATTCCGGAGAAATGTCGGCTTCATCGGGTACATAACCATTTCAAGCAAAAATATCACATTTCATACTCTGGTCAGCAAACTGAAATGTCTTCATGGCACAATGACTGAGATAAAACTCATCCAGCTTAGAACATTGGCACCTGTCATCATCCCGGATGTGTTTGGAAACCATTGATGACGGACTGCAGGTCTTTCACATCTCCTGAACATGTTGTATTTGGAAAATATCATCACATTGCATATTTGTTCAGGAAACTGCGTGTACATTAATTCCGTCTGATTTAACCAGCTGTTGTAAGAATGAAGAAAAAGAAAAAATCAAATGTTGTTAGTGTAATTTCTCTTAAAAAAAACACATTTTGGCCACTGGATGGTGCTGAGGATCATAGGAAAGAAATACATTAATAATGAGATACAATTCAAGAGAACGCTGCAGAGAATGAACATATAAATGTAACCATTGTTATGCCATTAGTATTATGGTTACATTCAGGGCGTAACTGGAAATCACTGGGCCCCATAGCAACATTTTGTATGGGGCCCTGTGATTTCTAGTTATGCCCCTTGCAGAGCCCACCTGAGATCCCAAACAGCCCACCTGAGAGTGACCCTGCAGAGCCCACCATAGATTCCCTATGGTGGGCTCTGCAGGGTGTCAGGTGGGCTGGTCATACCTGTCAGCCCAGATCCGCTGTCAGCCTTCTCCACAATCGCTGACGGGCCCCACCTCCTCCTCCACTGCCGACGCCAGGCCCCGCCTCCTCCACTGCCGACGCCAGGCCCAGCGTCCTCCGCAGCTGCTGGCTGTCACTGACTCAGCAGCGGCTCTGAGGAGGAACGCACCGCTGCACAGGTTATTGACAGGTTGTCAGTGATCAGGACAGCGGCGCGTTCCTCCTCACAGCCGCCAGTGACAGCCAGCAGCCTGGGACGCCATAGCGACCCACGCGGCATTAGGGGGACCCCTTTGTTCTTTGTCCTGGCCGGACCCCTCTGTGCCCTAGACCCATAGCGGCTGCCTGGGTTGTCTCTTAAACTGCTCCAGCAGTCTATTAAACTGTAACATTGTATCTTGTTACTAACATGTATTTATGTCCTGTGATCCTCAGCACCATCTAGCGGACATAATGTTGTATTTTCCCCATTCGCTCTGCTCTTTATAAAGAACATTCCACCAGAAGAGCAAATACAAGAACATTTGTTTTTGCACCATTCTCACAAACAGCTGCTTTATATGCAGTTTCAATGGACAAATAAGCTATCCAATTTTTTTTTGTGGTTAAATAGACCCCCTAATGTCTATAGGAATCAATGGCAACACATACACAGGCAACGTACAACACTTTATAATAGAATTACATGTTCTACACCTCTACCCTTAGGAACACATGTGTTGTTTATATGCACACAGCACTGTGTTCTATATGTGTGTTGTTTTTTTGGTTTCATGTAATATCACATTATATCCACTAGATGGAGCTAAAGGAGCATATAAATAATCATTTATTTCCTATGCACATCAGCACCCTCCAGAGGCCATAATGCTATATTACATGAGAACAATATTCAATACACACATTCAATACATACAAAAAAAAAGGAAAGAACAACTGTTTTGGCATATATCCACACAGAATGAATTCTCACAGATATCACCCAGCAAATAGTTTATATATATATTTTTTTATATATATATAAATAGACCCCTATGTTGTTTTTAAAGCAAACGTGCTTAGCTTACACAGGGCTACGGGCTTCCTGTATGGGCAATGACTCCTATAAATCACATAGGACTTTCCTTTTCCTCTCAGACAATGAATGAAGTGACAAAAGGAAGAAAGTATGTGCTTCTGTTGAGGTCTGCATTAAAGTGAACCTGTTGCTGTGGGCAAAGCACATATTCATTTAAATGTTACAGTAAACCATGTATAAATCTCAGAGGCAAAATGGGCCCTTAAATGTTCTACATTCCAGTCCAGGGTCATATAGAAAGTCCAGAGCAGACGAAAGATGAAGCTGCCCATGGTAACCAATCATACAGCCTTCCACTATCATAATGCTGTGTACAATAAACAAAGGTTTGATTGATTGGTATTGGCAAAAATTATATTTTCCAATATCGACAGTCGACTACTTGACAATGAATAAACTGGTCATATAGTATGTGAAAAGAATAAATGTCATGTTACTTTACCCAGCAGACTGATCCCCAGACGGGACAGGCCCTGCTTTAGGCCTTCTCCCAGGTTATCCGGCAGCTGCCTCCTCCATTCCTCCTGCCTGTTGTAATGCTCCTCATCCAGGGACAGGCGGTCCATGTTCCGAGCCAAGCTGGTGGCCAAGTTAGTCAGAGAGGTGAGTGTACCTAGATGTAAGAGAGCTCCAGTCACATAACAGGCTTGGCATGTGAGATATAATAAACAACAGGATGTCTTAATGTGCATCTGATAACATTCATTACAAATAAATACATAAAATGTTCAGTACAATGCAAGATAATCAGAAGCATTTTATCCTGAGCAAAGCAGGCACACATGTCATTGCTGTGATATCTAACGTGCACCTGAACATTACAATATCGCAAGCCTTAGACCAGAGGTGGGCAACTCTGGCCCCCCAGATGTTGAGGAACTACAAGTCCCATCAGGCATTACACAACTGCCAGTTACAGGCATAACTCCCAGATGGATTTGATGAATAAACCTTTACTACATTTTTCTGGAGGAAGTACAATATTTGCTGACCGTCCTCATATTTTACCGCAGTGCAGAATGGAGACTCTGGCAGCAGAGAAGTCATTTTTGCTTCAGACACATTAAACATTTGTGACAATATCCTGACAATACCAACCGTCACTTCCATCATTTCACCATTCCATGTCAGTGTTTCTGTATATTGCTGTAGGTCAGGCTGGGACCGTTACACATTCATGGTGAAGCAGCCTGGGATAAGATTTCTAACAGCTTGAAGGAATACTGAAATATCTGCAATGTTTTCACATTTATCACGTGCAGAAGGATCTACAGGCAGCATTACGTTACTCCTGAGGGGGGTGTCAGCCTGCACATTGCTTTTGGAAGACTCCCATAGAAGATGGATATAAAATGTTTATTAAAGAATAGACTGTGGCTGTGTGTAACATACACCCGGAGAGGCTTGGATTATAAGGACACAATGTTACTGTACTGGAATGTGGGGGATTCTCCCGATATATGAGAACACATAAATAATAATAATAGTAGAGACGTGATTTATTTAATATTTCTATTACCTACACACTCAAGGAAATAAAATCTCAGCTCTGGTACGTTCCAGTAATAATTTAGCATGACGGAATGGATTAGGAGTGTCAGACAAGAGGACATGTTCTCTATGTGATTATATATACCCGGAGTCCCAGATACATGAAGGCAGGCAAGCAGGGAATTTAAAGGGACTGGTCAGGTCAGAAAGATGAATGTTAACTTCTTTGGAACACACCATGTCCAGTTTGTCCATAAGCCTTGTTGCTTCCATATGCAGCGACAAGAGGCTCAGGAGCCATTATTAAAAGTCACCTCTAGGGATACTAAACTTAAAGGGGTCTATTTATAAACAATTCACAGAGCCATTCACCCTACATATGTTTCTGAACATTCACTCTGTACAAATAGACACAAAAATAAACGTTCTTAGATATATTTTCTTTTCAGGTGTTGTGTTTATTTACAATTTGTCTGTTTTTTTTTTTTTTGGTGAATGAATAGGGGTAACAACTACCCCTTACTCATTCACGAGGAAGGTGGTGGCATCTGGGTGCCCCCTTTGTGAAAGGGGGCACCCAGATTCAGATAAGCCCCCCTGCCCGCAGATCCCAACAACTACCGGACCAGGGTTGTGGGGAAGCAGCGCTTGTCCTCATTGACATGGGGACAAGGTGCTCTTCCAGGGGGTCCCCCCTTGGAAAAGCACCCTCCCCATGTCAAGGGCATGTGGCCTGGTATGGTGTGGGGGGTGTGCACACTTGTCGTGTCCGCCCCCCCCTATTCCTGCTCTGCCAGGCTGCTGCCCAGATCAAGGGTCTGGAAAGGGATTTTAGAGGGACCCCACTCTTTTTTTTCGGCGTTGGGGTCCCCTCTAAAATTCAAAGCAGATTGATTTTTTTTTAAATTGTTTCTGTGCACTGTCAAAAGTTAAAAAGGAAAATTACACTTTTGTTTTCTAACGTCGCTTTGCTGCAACAAAGATTTGTTTGTAATTATCGAACGCATCCGAAATTTTGAATTTATACCAATTCGAATACAGAAACGAATTGACTTTCGGACCACAAAACGGAAAAACCATAAATCCGAAACGGGCCGAACCAAATTTTTTGCTGGCGCACGTGTCTAATATACATATATTTGTTTTACAAGTGACCTTTTGAGTAAAAATAACCCTGCCAAAACTACAATTTGACTTTTGTGAAAGGAAGGTTTAAATTAGACACATTCATCCCAATTAAACAAAAAAAAAAACCATACAAACGCTGCTTCAACGTGATCCTGGTGACTCAGGAAAAAAACAGCAGCACTCCAGGTCCACGTTCATAGACATACAGGTTATACCAGATATATCAACCAGCATTAAAGTTAAACAAGCATATCCTAAGACTCATAAAGGTAGGACATCTGATTAGTACCGGGCTTGTCAGATGTAATATTACAATAACTCCTATATACCTTTGGAAATGTGCTTGACAAAGGATGTGGTTCCCCTCGAAACTCCACTCACAAAAGCTCCAGGTCCACGTGTGAGGCCTTCATAGGGGAGGCGGAAGAAGTCAGCTATGCCATTCCCAATACTTCTCACCAGGCTGGCTGGGCTTCCTAAAATTTCCAGAGATCCGACGACCCAACCTAAAAAGACAGAAAAACATTATTACTCCTGTAAACAGAGCTTGTGTGACTGCTAGGCAAGTAACATCTGCATTGCCCCTTGTATTAAGCCGTGTTGTAGAATTTTCGGCTTTACAGCTGACAACATTAAAACACAACATTTCATTAGAGCAGACATCTGATGTGTACATAAGAACCAATTATGGCAGATTTAGCTCTCACACCAAAAATCCAAAAATGTATTTGCCAATTACATGTATTTGTATAGAACTTTGAAGAATCGCAAACTTTACTGTAAGTAATGTATTATAAGCTGAATAATTTAAAGGGGTATTCCACATTATGTTAGTACCTCACTGGTGGGTTGAATCTAAAGCTGGTCATACACCTGTAGAGAACTGGAATTTTGTTGGAAAATATCAATTTTCGGAATGTTTATTTGATTTTTTAATAGTTAATGGGGTCAAATCGACAAATGATTTCAATGGTAGCAATGAAAAAATATCAAAGGAGCAGGATGGAAGATTTTTTCCACAAGAAACAAAAAAACAGTGAATGTGCTTTTCGTTCAGGGAACTCCATTCATTCCAAAATTGAACGTTAAAATGAAACGAAATCTCAAACAACATTCTTTCGTCTCTGATGGTGTTATTGAATGTTCGGAGGAAAATTTTCATATGTATGTTCCTACAAAATGCCACCATTGTATGGCCAGCTTAGCTCATCTTGTGGGGGTTCTTTTCCCACAGTCAACATGGAACACTTTGGCTGCATTCTCTCTAATGTACTATAATGGGCTCCTACAATAAACACCACAAAGAGCAGAATGCTATGTGAGAAGTGTCATACGCTATAGCAGGGGTTGGCAACTTCGGCACTCCAGCTGTTGTAGAACAGCTAGAGTGTGGAACATGCATGAGACACTGCAAGACTCTAACAGCCACAGGCATGATTCACAGAAGGCAGATACAGGAAGGGATTTGTAGTCTCAGCACAGCTGGAATGCCAAGGTTGCCTACTCCTGCTCTATATCAACCAATTACATTTCCTTTGACCAAAGTGAGACCAATGCAAGTGGATGTCATTGGGTGCTGTGGGCACTGCACACTGCATTCAGTTCTTTGGTGCTGTAAATTAAAAATTCAACAATCTGTGCCATCTTTGTAACAGCCACAGCAGGTGGGGGCGGAGCTAGGAATCTTACTACTGGGTCAACTCAGAACTAAAATAACTAAGAAGAGCCTGGAAAGAACTTTAATACATCATCAGCGATCATATGTATCATCACTCATAAGGTCTGCAAAAATCCCATAAGCCGTGTAGGCAATATCTGCCAGTAGGATGATATATACATTGCCAGGCCAAAAAAATAAAAGTCACACACTCAAAAATTTCATTGGACCGCCTTTAGCTTTGATTACGGCAAACATTCGCCATGGCATCGTTTCAATAAGTTTATGCAATGTCAGAACATTTATTTCCATTCAGAGTTGCATTAATTTTTCACCAAGATCTTGTAGTGATGATGGGAGAGTCGGACCACTGTGTAAAGTCTTCTCCAGCCACCCCAAAGATTCTCATTGGGGTTAAGGTCTGGACTCTGTGGTGGCCAATCCATGTGCGACAATGAGGTCTCATGCTCCCTGAACCACTCTTTCACAATTTGAGCCCGATGAATCCTGGCATTGTCATCCTGGAATATGTCCAATGTGCCATCAGGGAAGAAAAAATCCATTGAAGGAAAAACCTGGTCATTCAGTATATTCAGGTTGGCAGTTGATCTCATTCTTTGGGGACATAACGTTGCTGAACCTAGACCTGACCAACTGAAGCCACCCCAGATCATAACACTTTTGGCCAGTGTATATTGTAGGAAAGAGAATGTCATATATTTTCTAACCTCTAGTTGGTGAAACCAGATTGTGCCCAGAAGTATCCCAAGCTGATGAGCGGTTCTATCATTTTTTTTCTACTTACTTTTAAAAACCTCATTAAAATCAGAGCAGAGAATGTCCTGATTTGACACTCACCACAAGACAGCATTTTGCTTGGATGCGTCTATTTATTTCAACACTGACTCTGACCTCATGTTTTTATTATCCCCTGTTCTGCCCCTAAACTGGTTGACAGCTCATCACTGTGTGTCAGAGATGAGGAATGTGAGACGGCAGCATCCAAAATCTACTCTATGACAAGCACCAGACCACTGTACAGGGAAACTGGATGCACTACCAAGGTCAATTGTACGTGGTGAAATGAACTTACTGCTTCACTTTCGGGAATCAAATCATCAGATTGTTTACATCAACTGTTTACATGACAACTGGCCAAAATGATGTTTCTTCCAGAGATTGACACGTTCTCTCTTCTGCACTATGATTATATTTTGGCATGATGAAGTCCGTTATCTTTATGATCCAAAAACCCCGGTCTATGCCGCCATGTCAGCTGTTGCCTAACTACGGCTTGCAAAACATCCATGCTAAACCCCCATCAAAGTGACTCGGTGCTGGACGCTTTTGCAAACTGTAAGCTACACACAGTTGGTCTCATGTAAAACCTTGTGGAGAGAAGAACTGGAAGTGCAGCCTGCAGGAATTACGTTAGATGGAGTTTTCCAGCTAGTTGGCCAGGCTGTGGCAAGAATAACAGACTGTCTTCATTTACATTTGTGCTACATGGCGATAGGTCACTGAGGTTAAACTGATCCTTGTAATTAATTTAAAAACACATATCCTTTTATTCTGTCCTAATCCTTTTTCTGTTGCAAGCAAGAAAAGTGCAGCACTAAGTGGCCTATTTAAAACTGCACTCCAGGTACACAGTCGAAATACACACAAGAGAGCCATTTTACCTGTCAAAACAGCATGTGTCTGTACATCCATTCATGAGAGTTACACAGCCCCATCATATAACACAGCCAGGCAGAAGACACCACTAGAGATAAGGAATACTATGGTGTCCTCTCTCCACTCCCAGCATGTTGACTGGACAGAGAGGGAGCATCAGCAGACTGATTAGATCAACCCTCGGCTCAGTCTGCTCTCTTCTATCAACCTGTTCCTTGTCGACACATTTTCATTTTTTGCTGATTGTCTCCCAGTGTACGTGCTGCTATGTAAGGGATTCCAAGAGGCTGATACCAAGTCAAATTCGGGTACTTGCACTAGTGCAATAAAATACATGACATTCAATAATTTATTAATGAATACATAGCTGCATTCATTTGTTTCTTTCGCCTGGCTGTCCATCTTCATTAAGATAAAGGGCAGTGACGTTAGTGGGCCTCTACTGCACCTTTAAATGTTGATTTCTACACTGCCTCAACCCCAATTCTCCTAAAGAGTGGCTAAAGTATTTAGGAACTTCTGAGACAATGGTATTTGGATGGAGGACAAGATTTCAATCACTACCTGCCAATAACCCTCATATTGCAGCCATCAGTTACACTATATAGCAAGGTAAAGCCTTCAAAACATCTTTATAGTGAGCCTGTGCTTTGTCCACGCAGGGAAAAGCAACAGGTCCATTTAACTGCTGCCCTTCCCAGCTACACACATACTTATTTTCCTTTTGCTTCTCCGCCGCTCTGTTTTGCCGCTGGAAACAATGAGAAATACCACAGGTACGTTCAAGTAGGGGCAGCATGTGGCACACTTCCCTTCCTCCCGCATGACAGAGATGGTGCTTAGAGGTTGGTCGCTCGGGCACTCAGCGCAGTCACATTATCGCATGTTAGGAGATTTTTCATATGAAAGTTCATACAACAATCTACCAGTGTATGGCCAGCTTCATTTTAGGCTTTCTCTCTTCACTCCGAGAGGCCAAACAGAGCGTCAGGGGAGACAAATGAAAGGAATTTGTAGTCGTGGAGTGTGGCCATTAATATATAGTAGATATAAGCCCTACCTGACCAAGTCTTAAAATTTAATGCACAGACTGTGATAACTGTTTTCTGATTCGGTTTCCCTCTTCTGGCCACCTCTAGACATTTGTGGTTAAATTCAGTAAATGAAGTGTGTGTAGGGGATGTAGTTTAGGAAACATAAAACCATCTCTCCTATCTCGTTTTTTTTGGTCTGCACAGTAAAAAAACAAAAATGCTGTGAATATAAAGCAAACTGCATCTAGCAGCACATTGTAGCATTAGTTTGTACTAACGTAATTGCATGGTTCAAGGAGCTGGGCTTGTAAAACGAGTGTCATTATTCAAGTGTGCCTATGGCAGGGCCATTTCCAGGTTATTAAAAGACCTGGGGCACCTAGACTAACGGGTTTATAGCATACAATGATAAAAAAAAAAACAAGGATGAAGTTGTCTCTCTTTCCAAAAAATATAAATAAAAATTGAATTAATTTAAGAGATGGTAGATAAAGTCCAAAAAGCATCATGTGAATATAATATATATGCTGATGCCTTAAGAGTTCCCTTTACTGGGACTAAGGGGCCAAGCCCAACCCCTGAAAAACAACTCCACACCATAATGCCCCTTTCACCAAACTTTACACTTGGCACAATGCAGTTAGGCAAGTACCGTTCTCCTGGCAAACGCCAAAACTAGACACGTTGATCGGATTGCCAGACAGAGAAGCGTGATTCATCACTCCAGAGAACACGTCTCCACTTCTCTAGTCCGCTGGCGGCGTGCTTTATACCACTGCACCCAACGCTTTGCATTGCACTTGGTGATGTAAGGCATGGATGCAGCTGCTCGGCTATGGAAACCCATTCCATGAAGCTCTCTACGCACTGTTGTTGTGTCAATCTGAAGCACACACGAAGTTTGGAGGTCTGTAGCTATTGACTCTGCAGACAGTTGGCGACTTCTGCGCACTGCTCGCTTCAGCATGTACTGACCCCGCCCTGTCATTTTACGTGGCCTACCACTCAGTGTCGTCACAAGGGGGGTGCGGCCCACACCCGGGTGACACCATTGGAGGGGTGACATGGACCGAACACCCGACAGTATCAGGAGAGAGGAGGGGACCCGGCGGCATACCTTATCCCGTCGGGTGGTTGTCTCCTCCTCTCTCTGCCGGCGTCCATCACCAAGATGGCCGCCAGCAGCTATCAGAATACTGCCACGCATGCGCGGTGACGTCTCGGCGGGGTGACACTCGGACACCACTCCGGGTGTCACCCAGCCTCGGGACGCCCCTGCTACCACTTCATGGCTGAGTTGCTGTTGTTCCCAGTTGCTTCCACTTTGTTATACCACCACTAACCCAAATGTTTGTAGAAGCCGTCTGCATGCCTAGGTGCTTGATTTTATACACCTGTGACCATGAAGGTGATTGGAACACCTGAATCCAATGATTTGGAAGGGTGTCCCAATACATTTGGCAATATTGTGTATTTGTAATGATGGCTCAGCTAATGAAGTGGGCAACATTTCGCAAGAGCTCCCCACCGCAGAGAATCTCCTGCACTGCTGAAGTCATCAATATGCTGCACCAATCCAGGAAATCGAGTTACAGTTGCTCTTTAAAGAGGACCAGTTAGGAAAAATATCTGCATCTTAAATCTTAAAGGGACCCGGTCTAAAAATCTATCTTTTTAGTTTTCAGCCTTGTAACAGTAATAAAACTAACAAGAATCCCTTCTTTAACAGGCAACTTTGAGTGATTTGACACTTCCAGGAGGGTCAGAAAGCTCACTATGCAGTTTCACCTGCTGTTCTTCACTCCAACCCTGCGAATACATCAGTTGTTTTTGTTTGCGTGTGGCCCCCATTCCTGCATATCATGCCTATCATATGGTATTACTGAGGATGACAGCGGGAGCTGCACACAGTAAAGCTAGCAGCAGCAGCCATAGCAAATATGCCAATATTTTTATATTGGAACTGCCATGTGACCATCATGGAGTATTTGCCTGGCTATGATGCATGATGTGTTAGTGTGATTCTAAAGCTGGTTATACATAGTTAGAATTTAATTTGAAAATGCTAATTTCTGTTTAACTTACATAGTTAATGAAGTCACACTGATGATAATTTTCAACCGTAGTGATGAAAAAATTAAAGGAGCAGGATGGTAAAATCTGCTCAACCTACGAAATTCTAACAGTGAATTAATTCCATCCATTCAAATATCAAATGTTAAAATTAAACAACATTTTGAACAACAATCGTGGAGTCTTTGATGGCATTATCAAATGTACTTACGAATGTCTGTACGGAAATCTACCAGTGTCTTGCCTGCCTAAGGCTAGCCAAGAGACTATGGTAGGAGAACAGTATACAGGCCTGTATGTGATAGGCAGTAATAATACTGCAGTAGCCATGTTTGTGAATATATTTTCCTGCATTAGAAACAGCTAAGCAAAAGGGGTTTCCAGATAAGTGAAATAGGGTAGTGGGGTGCATTAGTGCATTTCAGTAATGCCTGGATGTAAAGCAGAGCCGGTAGTCTGTGCTCCTTGTATGCATCTCAAGGATTCATTTTTGGTTTTGACTGACGAGTACCTTTGAGCAAGGATAATTGTTCAGGTTAGTGTTTTTCTAAGTACAATTCCAGGGCTGAGCAGACCTATGCTATAACAAATATGTTTTTTCCCCAAGAAACCCTAATTTTTCACTGCCAAACAACTGTTTTATTTCATCTCCATTTGTGTAGAAGAGTGACATCCTGCTGCTGATTAGATCTCTTACCGCCCTTGCTGCAGATTGGTTTTGGCGGGGTCACCGCAGGATGGATAAAACCATATGACCGGTGGATGCTTAGCTCTAGAACTAGTCCGCAAGGCTCATTATATCCGGGTTTGTGCTATAGGTTATATCAGCCCCTCACAGGGCGCTTTTCACACATGTTCCAAGAGCTGAAGTATCTATTAGGCTGTGGAGGAATGCAGTGTGTATCTGTTTTAGCTTTCTACTTAACCAGTGTATTAGACAATTATGCCTCATTAAGGAACTGGCATGCACACACGTCTGCTTTGTTTCAGCTGTGCTAACCATTGCCATGTCCTGCAGAGACTTCTGCATTGTGATTTTTTTTCTTCTTCTCCCGAACAGCAGACAAAACTGTTAGATGCAATGATCTCAGCAAGGAGAAATATGTTAATGTACGGCTGGTTTTTATTCGGCAAAAAAAAAATCACCGGTTACAAATTACTTTTTAGTTTCTTTGACACTTTTTCATTATGGCCATAGATGCTCCTGTGAAACTTCATACATTGGGCTAAAACAGGGACCAAGTAGCTGTCACAGATGTTTTAAAGTAACATTATAGGTTAGAGAAGTAGGATCAAACACTAGAGCCTGTTCGTTGGTCTCCAGCCGTGGATCAATGACAACCGCACAGCTGCGCTGTGTGAGCTTACAAATGTAACTGGAGAGATGTTAGAGAGAAGTTATTCTGACCGGGGATCAACACTAGGCAACAAGTAAAATCAATCGGTAAACTGCTAATTCTGTCCAGGAAATACTATAACTGCGCTTAAGTCAGAACGTCTGCTCAATGTACCTTTAAAGTGAACCTGGCAGGGTTCACAAACTGACCATAGTGCTGAAGAAGTGCAGGCACCACAAATGCAATCCTTGAATGCATGCCCAGGGAAGCATCCTATCCTAAATGCATACTGAACAGAGGCCTCAACTTGAGCTCTGACTAATCAGCTGTGCTCAACCCCTGGAAGCGCAATGTTCAATCGTCGTTATCGGCCACTGGTGCACTCCTTGTAGGTGAGGGAGGGACATAACTTCAAAGTCGTAGCTGAAGTTGAAGCCTCTGTTTAGCTTGCGGTCAGGATAAGTTGGCTTACTGGGTGCACAGTAAAATACTATATATAAAACACTTTAGTAGTACTGTAAACAAACACAGGTTCACTTTAAATAGAGTCTTATATAGGCCAATGGGGCCAGATTCAGTAGGCATCAGTGCCCTGAGCTTGTCAGTGGAAGGATGCCTTTGTCATGTGATTTTGCCCATTCTCTGTGAAAGATAAAGTGCTTAAAGTTAATGTAATGTCAAAATTCATTTTTTACTATCCTTAAATCAGTAGCAATAAATTAAATAGGACCTGGTGATTCTATCAGTTCATACCTGTGCAATGCAACATTACACATGTGGGGCAGCACATTTTTTCTGCATTGCGGTAAGGCAGCCCATTTGAATGGGCTGCTTACTGCATCTAAATTGCACAAAAGAAGTGCATGTCCCTTTTTTTTTTTTTAACATCGCATGGCACCACAACACATGGTGATAAATTACCATGCCTTGCAGTGCAACACACAAGCGACAGCTAACAGCACTGCGCAACATCTTGTGCGATATGGGAATGTGTGTTAAGATGCATATGTTACTGAAACACAGAGAGATGTGAACTGGTTGTGAAGGTCCTTGAATGGCGCTTACTGTTACAGTGTACTGGAAAGAAGTGGCATAAAAACACTGGACCTGCAAGGTTCATTATATATCGATGCGGCTGACCAACTAGGATATGAAAGATTCTGTATAGGTGACTACAGCACAGGCAACTTCTATATTCCAGGAGATGTCCTCTCTAATCTTGGTTTGTCATGTCAAATTGCAGGATTGTGAATTGAAGTGCCACACTCCATTGAATAGTCCAGATATATATGTCTATTCAGTATAGGGTTGAGGGGACAGTATAGAAATAGCAAATATTACTCTAGTCTATACTGTCACCTCAATCCTACTTGTGCTGTCTGTATCTCTACTAGGAATATGTACAGTAGCATTAGCACCTTGAAAGTTGATTTTCAGTTTAATGGAAATCCTCAGTTTGCTTTGGGATTCTCCGGCCATTAGAACAGTAGGGTCTGTTTTGCTGTACCTCCTGTGGGACCAGTAAATGCAACGACACACAAATGAAAATCATTGGGGGAATTTATCAAAACTGGAGCAGTTTCCCATAGCAACCAATCAGCTTAAAGGAGAATTATGGGGTGAGTGAAAAACACTCAGCCCTATACTTCAAGCCGACCTGTGACACTGAAGCTGTCACAGGTCAGCTCTATTGATTGGGAAGTGAGCGAACACACACTGCCGATCGCTGACTTCCTGATCCTCTCCCTGCAGAGAGCGGTGACTGTCAGCCACGGCTCCCTGCAGGATACCCCTCTCCGATCCTCCAATGCTGACTGGAGGAATGGACAGGGTAGGAGGGGGCGGGCGTAGCTAGCTGTCAATCAGCCAGCGGCTTTTCTCAGCATATAGCGGGTAATAGACTGCTATATACTGTTTTGCGTCACTGGAGGACATTGCTATATGTCCTTCCATGACCCTGAAGAGAACTGTGTGCAAAAAAGGTTACCCCATAGTTCTCCTTTAAGCTTTGAAATAGAAAGAGAGAAGCTGATTGGTTACTATGGGCAACTGCTCCAGATTCTGATAAATTTGCCCCAATGTATTTGAAATTTTGGACCAAAGGCCACTAACTACAATGGGGAGAGGGCATCCCTCTTATTACCATTATCTACAAATCTGTGGGAGGTGGGCATGTCTCTATTACTAATTCTATATAACCTGGAATCCCACAGAACACGTTACTAGGATAGCAAGAGGCATGTGACATTCACTGCTGGTGCATCTTCTTGGTCAATGTGTTATAAAAGATAAAGAATGATTAACCAGTAGAGAATGCTTGGTGAATGTGACATTCACTGCTTTATAAACATGACCCTAATAATCAAATGTAATATTCCAGGAAAAATAACAGGGATTTCATTAAGAAACGGGTCCACATTTTAGCTATGGTTTTTAAACCAGGGACATTTCCAGGGACAAACCAGAACCTGGAACTCTCTGTGCAAATCAATCAGCCATTCAAAAGATACACAAGGGCCATTTTACCTACTCTTTCACATGCATGCAAAAAAAGTGGAAGGAAGGTAGGAACCCCCTTTAGCGGCTGGCAATCTTGTCTGTGTCATGCTTGCCAGTAAAGTAACTCAAGCGGGAGGAGAAAAAAAAGTTTAAGGTGAAACCTATTAGAAGGCTGTCGGGTCTAATCAGCTTGCAGATGGAATTTCATTAATGTGTGTGAAAATCAAGGTTTAACATTAATTGGATCAGTGACCCATAACTAGGTCCTGAACGATGGTACTGAACATAATACTGTGCTAATTAAGGACATTTCTTCACCATTGATCTCCGGGGCGCTGCATGCTTGTCAGGTCAGCTCCACTCACAGGGAACTTTGACATCTGTGAACTAACTCATCCTCAATAGCAGCGAGGGCAAGCGTCTCACTTCATCCGTAAGACCTTAGCTGGAGATTAAGAAGGCTTCCATAAATATGTTCATTAACAGACTCTGTACATGATCCTATATCAGGTGACACTACCTTTCTGTCAGCTTCAAGGGAAACAATCAGTTGCAGTTTTTTTGTTTGATTATGAGCTGCATGAATTGTATAAGAGTATTCCTAATCACAGAAGTTTGTGACTGGTGTGGCAGCAGAGGTTCACTGACGCAATCTACAAGTTTGCAATCTTTGCATACTTACTTTTTAAATATGCCCATAGGATGCGCTTTCTCAATGCAGACAATTTCACTTAACCGTGTGAATATATGCACTTCTTTGTGTCACAGAGCCTGTGCTCTGACATGCAACTTGACGTCTGCACAGTGTATCATCATCATTGCTTTCTGGAATCAATGCATGAAGGGATATGGACTCTTGTGAAATGAAGATTGCATCACATCAAGCAGCAGGGAAAAAGACACAAAGCACACTGAGAATCCAGGAAGTTGGTGAAAGTGATGGGAAGACGGATGGCAGCACTTACTACATAAAAGGGATTTTTTCAATAAGCTAGATTTCAAACAGCTAGTTTTCTAATTACAGCATAAGCCAGTGGGAGAGTTTACAGTAATCTAAGTGGTATGACTGAAGATGGAAATGTTCTGCCTAGTTATAACTAGAGGTGCACTGAAATGGAAATTGTAAAACCGAAATGAAAAAAAATGTATTAATTAATTTTTATTAAATATTTTAATTTTTTACTTTACTTTTAGGGGCTACGGGTAAATATTAGGGGTCTAAACAGACCCCTGATATTT
>NW_017306284.1:1188636-1191472 GCF_000935625.1 Nanorana parkeri | reverse complement strand
TTTATTAATTTATTTTTTATTAAATATTTTTATTTTTTACTTTACTTTTAGGGGCTTCGGGGAAATATTAGGGGTCTGAACAGACCCCTGATATTTCCCTTTTAAAATAGAAAAAGAGATTGAGGACACAAAGTCCTCACTCTCTTTTTCTGTAGCCCCTGTTATAAATGAACAGGAATCCTCTATGCTGAGTGTTCCTGTTCATTCATAACATGAGAAGATTGTGTGTTTACTATAACCACAATCATGAATGAACAGGAGGTGGTGTAGATCACTTCCCATTCATTCATAATTGAGGATACAGTAACCATTCCATATCCTCAATTATTTACAAACACTCACTAATCACTGAGTGTTTGTATCTCGCTCTCCTTCTTGACAGCTGTCACAGGCTGATCCGAGCGGTGTAAGGAGGAGAGCTCAGCCTCCTGTGACAGCGCGGCCTGTCTCCGCTCACACAGCGCTCTGCCGGACTGTGATAGGAGGCTGACTGTGTGGGAGGAGATGCCGGCCGCTAACAATTTCTCTCCTCCCCGCTGGGACACAGAGCAGCGCCCAGCAGGGAGGAAAGAAAGCAGGAATGCGCCAATGTATCTGCAGGAAAATAGCACTTTCTGCATTATGCCAAAAGTGCCATTTACGGCCAATATGTTTCAGCGGCCGATATATCGGTGCATCCCTAGTTCTAACCCACTCCTATCAGTCAATGCCTACAGTGTGAGCTGTCTAGAAATGTTCCCTTAAAGAGGAGAATCTGGCAATGCATTGTTCTAAGCAGCACATGTAGCTGACAAAGTGGTAACTTCATGTACATACAATATATGATTAAAAAACAAATAGAAACATCTATTAAGGCAGAGGGTAAGACGGTAAACATACATTTCATCACAAGTGGTGCTAGTTTTCATTCCTAACCTGCTCAACACAAAGCCTGTGGTTAGACTTTAGGAAGCTGACACTTAACAGCAGGTAACTTAAGGTGCCTGCACATCAGCTTCCATTTTTCGGAAAGTGCCCTGGAAGCCCTGAAAAACCAAGGTGGTCTGACATGGAAATAATGACTAGTTCCTGAGTGGCCGCAAGCTTTCCACCACCCTCTTCTACACTTCATTATTGGTTTGTAAGGCCAGCCATCTTTTTGATAGACCAATAGTGAAGCAAAGTGGCAAGTCACATTCAGTGACTACAGGATCTGGTTACCCTGCTCTGCTTGGTTCACGCACCAGAAGCTGACTGTTATATATTGTAATTGTTAGCTTGAGTACATTCTAACCACATGTTTGAGGAGGGTAGGAATGGCCAACATTTTAATGAATGCTGCTATACATGTTTTCATAAGTACAAACACAATTTTACTGATGTCTAGTTTCTGTATACTAATTCTCACCTGCTCGGAAGAGGGCACCTGCAGCATAATGCATGGCGAGGGCGTGTATTAGCTGCCTTGCAGTGGTGAAGATTGGTCCGCGTTCAAACATAGAGAAAGATAAGGGTGTGTGGTCTGAGGCAATGTACAACTTCAGGGATGCGTGGATGCTGACCAGCAGGTTAACAGGTTGCACTGTCAGTCTTCTCAGTTTAATCGGGCTGACTAACGCTAATGCATGTTGCCTGACTTGCTCTGGCAGCAAAGGAGTAAGCTTAATGCCAGACGCTTTAACGTGGCCCTGCAGCAATTTGTTGTCTGGAAGATATGTATCAAATAGGGTCTTCATATAATAAACAAAAGTGTCCTCCACATAAAGACGAGAAGGCTTCAAATCAAAGCTCAGTTCATTCAGGTCATAGACTTCTTGTTCTACAGAAAGGGTAACAAAGAGCTTGAGGAACGAAGCTTCCTTGTATTCTTCTAGTTCATTGGTAGACATGTGGAGAGCACCAGCTTTTGGCCATTTGGTACATTCACTTCTCTCCTCTTGGCAAACCAGCACAGGAAAGTGGAAGTGAGATTTGCTGTACAACTGGTTGTCCAACTGCAAATCTCCACAGTACACTTCCAGGCTGTAAAAGGTGGGCATACCGTAGGTCATGTCCGCCTGCAGCTCCCGACAAGGCTGTCGCAGGTAGCTAGTGACTGGTGCCATCTGGAGGAACACATTATCTAGTGTTAGGCGAATGAGCTCAGAGGAGGTTTTGTGGATGGTGACATCATCATAAATCCCAACACTGAGCTGAGTGATGAAGGATCTAAATACAATCTTCTGGTTCTGAATCCTAAAGCAAAACAAGGCAGAAGTTAAGACCATACCAGTGGCTGGACGGTAAATATATATACCCATTAGTTAATCAGCAGGGCAAGTGAGCTTCATTTATATTGTATGTCAAGGCATAATTAAACAAAGATATGTAGTGCAGTTTTGCAATACATGCACTTTTCCTCTTGCTATATCATTCTAAAGACCATGAAAGTACATAAAAATACCGGTTGATTTTCCAGAAATGCACTCAGCTCCTAAGTCCTATTGTGGGCTGACAACACACAGCTTTTTTGTAAACAGAGTGGTGTCAGTCCTCCCAGTGTCTTTTGCTCAACTACTTAACCAGCTGCAATCTCAGGTCTCTACAACATAAAGGCTAACCCTTCTGTTGTCCATGATAAGACTAAGTAGCCTATTTGAATAGGACGTGTGCATAGGAGACAGGGCAGCCCGGAATTTCTGAAGATCAACAGGTTTTGTCTGCACTTATCAGATATAACAAAATACTATCAATGGTACATTTAACAGAACAAAAGGGAGAAAATAGAGAGGTTCATTGTTAGGATTTACACTAATTTTATTGCAATACGAGTGTTAAATGACTTTAGAAAATGTTTACATGAATATAAATAAAAGGT
>NW_017306284.1:1175746-1188586 GCF_000935625.1 Nanorana parkeri | reverse complement strand
CTGCCAGGTACACATACCTGTTGAGACTTGTCAGAATGGGCCCAGCTCTTCCCTCGGGTGCTAGTGTAATGATTATGGCCCCACAGTGCTGGATAACATCCACATACACATAGCCATAGCCCGTCAACAAAACCACCTATAGGAAACATAATTATAATATACATGAGGAACATAAAGGACAAGACCCATTTCCTGACACGTAGGAATGTTTGACTTTTTTTCCATTTCAGAAACATGTTCTCTCATGGAAAAGTCAGAAGATAAGTCAGATGTCAGAAGTCTTTCTCAGCTATATCCCTGTGGATGTGTGTGAGCAAACCGAGCTTCTGAAATGTCACAAATAATACACATTCATTTTGTTTAATAGCCCCTTTGCTGCAATATCCAGCAATGTAGGGGAGATAAAAACTATGAGGAATGTATAGCCCTGACATGTACACACAGATGGTGGTATCAAGTCAGCATGTACAAATTATGAGAGAACACCCCTGCACAACGATTTTGAAATCTTTTATGTCATCACAAAAGCAGTTTATTTTCAGCTTGAACAGTTTAAACTGTAATAAAATACTAAGTGGGAAAATATGCAGGATGGGTTTAAATATGAAGGATGGGTTGAAATGTAAAAGGTACACACCGGTCAAAATTAATAATCAAGCATTAAAATGCATAAAGAGAACATTGCCTAACCACTTAGGATTTCATATTTTAATCCAGGCATATCTGTAATCCACCCATCCACTCCAATGACTGACAATTCTGGTGATCTGAAAACCCCTTTTGCCTACCCAAATGTAATGCACCACACGTACATCTAGTGAAACACACCAACCGAAGCCTGATGTATGAAAGCATCAGTACTATGTAGCACCTCACAACCTTCTTGTGGAAGCTTAAAGAAGAACTATGAGGTGAGTGATTTTCACTCAACCTCACAGGTCGAGCCGACGTGTGACAATTAAACTGTCACACGTCGGCTCAATAGCTCGGGAAGTGAGCGAACACATACCGTCGCTCGCTCACTTCTCGATCATGTCCCTGCAGAGAGCCGTAACTGTCAGTTTATGCACAGGGAGGAAGCTAGTTTATGCCCTCCCGTGACCCCAAGGAGAACTATGGGGAAAAACACTTACCCCATAGCTCTCCTTTAAATTGGATTGGTGATGACATTGTACAGGACAAATTCACAAAGCAGATGATTCTGCCCCACATGTGACAATGTGGTTTAAGTGGATTACACTCACAGGGAAGTTTCCCCTTTAATAGGATTTTATACCCATATTGAGGGTGTACCTGGTGCCATTCCAGAGCCCTCTATCCTCAACTCAACCATCACCCCCCACCCCACTTACCTGAATCACAGGGTGCTTCTCCCCACAGGCTTCTGTGTATTTTTAATTCAGCAATGCCGGCACAGCCACACCATTCATTCACAGATCCATTCACAGGATCTGTGAATAAACAATATACAAGTCTCATCTGCCACTGTGGCAGAAGTACTCATAGTTCTCAATGAAGTACAAGTGCGATGACGTCACTGCACTTGTACTCCATTGATAATTTCCTTCAGCTCCATAACTGAAGTTCTGTATCTGTGTATGGACCTGGGGCTGAAAGAAAAGTCTGCAGAAGCCTGTGCATTGCCCCTGTGATCCACTGATCTGCACTTATAGTTTATGCTTTGTCCCATTGTCTCTGTACTTTTATCCATCAAACCCTACATCACCACAGGACACAATAGTGACAAAAGGGTCAGTGGAACAAACCACAGCGGGAGACCAGATATCTGACACACACACTGTGCTGCAGCAAAATTATCACCTCAAGACAGCAGCAGAGTTCTCCCATGCTAGAAAAGGGATAGGTGGGTATTAGGCATTTTCTTTACACTAAGTGCTTGTTTTTAAAATGGCGACAGAGTCACTTTAAAGGAGAACTATGGGGTTAGGACTTTTCCCCATAGTTCTCCTAAGTGTAACGGGAGGACTCCCGTCACCCAAAGCTCAGTATACCGCGAGCTGTATACTGAGCCGCTGCAGCCGGAACGGATCCCAACAATTATGTCTGGATCCACACAGCTGCGTGAGTGACAGCTGGCTCTGCGTATCTAGATGCAGAGCCAGCTGTACCCGCCCCCCTCCCCCGTCCGTTCCGCCAGTCAGCGCTGGAGGATCGGACAGGGGAGGGGGGAATCCAGTCCCTCCAGTCACGGCTCTCTGCACGGATAGATCGAGAAGTGAGCGAGCGCTGGTATGTGTTCTCTCACTTCCCGATCTACTGAGCCGACCTGTGACAGTCTCATTGTCACACGTCAGCTCAGATTATGAGGCTGAGTGAAAATCACTCACCTCATAATTCTCCTTTAACAATCCAGCAGCAAAAGCAGGGCCCCTATCCATATCAGTTGAAGCATGTGAGGAAAACACATGTGCTGACATCTCAATAATGAAGTCCTGACAGACATAAGAACATTTTAGGTATCTTTAAAGTGGAATCCAAATTGAGACATCTGTTCTATATTTGTTATACACTGAGTGGCCAGATTATTATGACCACCTGACGTTTGTAGGCAAATTAGCTATAATTTGGCGCTGAAGTTGCTAGAGGGCCAGACCATTATACATAGGGAAGCAGGTTGTTTACCACGACAGTAGAAGTGATTTTTCCTGAAGATATGGGTAAACAACGCAATTTAACAGCCTTTGAACGTGGGATGATTGTTGGCGCTCGGAGCCATGGAGCGAGTATCAGCAAAACAGCAGAATTCGTTAATATGTTCAAGAGCAGCTGTTGTTAAAGTGTTTAAAGACTGGACTGTCAGCCGGAAATCTAAGTCTGAACGTGCGGTCGGCAGCGACTAGTCAATGTTAGGGCAGAACGGAGAGTGGCAAGACTGGTACAAGACAACAGAAGGGCAACAGTGCAGTGTCAGATTCCTCGCATCACCTTTCAACATCTCGTGGAATAATAATCTGGCCACTCAGTGTATGTTCCCATTCACAACTTTAAACAAAAACATTAAACATTGCTGCTTACCTTTTAACTTGCATGTCACTTGCTGACAAATCTTATTTAGCTTTCTCATTCTATGTAATGTTAAGGATGGAATTCAAATTAATGTTCCCCTTAATTAACCCTGTCTGTATTGTGCTGGCGGGTCTGACAGCCCCATTCTGATTTTTTTTCTTTCAGGCTCTAAGAGCAAGATCTCCCCCTTTCCCAGCTACTACAAAGCCAAGCAAGTGTGTCTTGCTTCTCTTGCTGCAGTCTCTGTAATGTAAAAGTATAAGAATCCTATCATAAGAATGCGTCACTGACAATTCTATTATGCTCTCCATAGGTGTATCCCCCAACTTTATGTTGATACCTGTGTGACTTGGCTGTTAATATCAATCAGGTCACTCCACTCTGCTGTCGTATCATCACATGCTTGCACTTTCAGGTAGATGCCGGGGAGGGAATCCTTGGTTCTGCAGTCTGGAAAGCTGGACACTTGATGATACATTTCATGATGAACTGAACATTCTGCTGGGATTTTTCTGCAATAAACTGCAAACTTTGGGGTATCTGCAAAAATATGGTGTCTTGTTAGGATCTTTGGTCGTCATTCATGCTTACCAAGACATGGGCTAGCAGCAAGGGGAGAGGAAAAATGTAAAACAATCCACATCCATAAAACCTCTTTCATGAATTATAATGTTGAAGGATAACAAGCCTGTTACAACTGCAATTTACAAAATGATCCATAGTTAGGTACCATTTGTGCAGAGCTGGCCACTGCGGCATGCAAAAAAATGTGTAACTCCACTCACTATCCTTAACTACTTTCTCTGCATAATGCCATGTGCTGGGGATATGTTAATATATGTCAACTGGAGAACTAGCAGCTGAAACCAGCCTCAAGTTCTGTGACATCACTGTATCTGAACAAGGTTGTCCAACCTTCATTAGTAGGGGACACTTTGGGTCATGGTCCTGTTTGAGGTTGATTGTAGCCTCTGTGAAGTGCCCATGGAGGATTTTATTTTTCACTACTTTAATATAAAAGGCAAGCAATGGGCCAACCAGTTCAATAAAAAGATTGGGAAAAAGATATAAGGATATAAAAAAGCAGCATGTCATTCAGCCTACCAGTACTTAGTTTTGGAAGGACTGATGCTTTCATGAAACATTACAACTATTTAAAAAAAAAAAAAAGAAGACGTTTTACAAAAATAATAATTTTTGGGTGTACTTAGCTACTAATTATGACAAATGCAAGATAACTGTGTGCAATAAGAGAAGCCATACCTTTGATATTTTCTTTCAGTAATAATGGCACAGTGCACCTGTTCCGGATAATAACACGAGGACTTGGGTCTTCTGTAAGGGTTAAATAGGTCACACCAAGATGTTCCTGATATGTCAACACCACAGCCCTTCAAAGATATTGGAAAACAAATGTCACAGGTTCAGCTGGATCATACTGTATGACTGGATAAAATAGCAGATCCGTTTTTTACAAGATGAGGTCAATTTGTTAATGGCTTTGACCTTCTAGTTAAAGAGACTCGATCTTAAATACAATAAACATTGTGGGAAAAAACTGTAATATAACAATCAAGGGAATCTTTTGTTATCACAAGTACATCCAGTTTGACTTCAAGATGGTCATGCTCTTGCACATTATGTCAGTCTATTTGTTTATATTTGCAGCATGTGTGGCCTGCGTCATAAAACATCAAAATTTGATCCAGCATGGCAGAACATCAAGCTGGCCAACAATCTTTATCAGTTGATCTGTAAACTGGAAGGGAATTGCCTTTTTATTCTATAAGGTCAATAGAAAAGGTCAAGTTAAAATCTATATCTCCACATGATCAGTGCTGCTCATGTCTTAACTAGAAAATATATAACTGAAGCCAAATCCTTTCGTGCAGATCTGACTATATAAGGCGGGCCAGGAAATTTATGGACTTTGCAAGTAGTATGTTTTACCTGTCTTAAAATATCCAATGTGCCCAACAGAATATCTTCAAATACTGTTTGTTTTCCAGGGGAAATTTAATTTTGCACTTCGGGATATTTGAATTTTGCCATATTTTCCTGTCCCATCTTTCAATTTGTCAAAAATATAGAACACCTTAAACCATACAGGGACAACATCTATAAACAGCTGCACAAAATCCTAAATGTGCAAGGTGTCCATTGGGTAGAGGAAGGGAAACATACTAAGAATTAGATGGTCAGGTAAGGGAAAGATCCTCTCTTCTTCTGCATTCCTTCCGAAGAGAGAGATAGGTCCCCAATAAAATTTGGTTACTGTCTAAGGGGTGCAGCGTTGGAAATGGGTGAAAATTATGCACATAGCATAAGGGATATATATATAAAAAATTATAATATCAGTGGTTCTGGTGATGACTGTCAAGATACAGTTGAGGCAAATAAGGTAGTTAAAGCAAACCTATATTGAGGGGAATTAGGGGGCTTCCACTGTTGATCTTCTTTCAAGGATACTGGTTGTAGTCTACACTCAAATTGATGCAGCTAGGTATTTATTGCCAAATCATTAGATTTATTTTTTTTGTAAATGCAACCAGTGTCATTACCTGAATTTGACCTGGTATCAGTCTCTTGCACTCCTCTATACAGCAGAATTGGGAGTGAAAGGGGCAAAGCTGGGAGCCAACCCGGTGTGTTGAATGCAAATGTGTTTACAGGAATACGTGGATAGGAGGTAAGCGCAGGATGGGCAGAGTGACGCACTCATCTCTCCACTGCTCTTTCACTGACCAATCAGAACGCTAGGTGTGGAGACACCTCTATGTTTCTTTGAAGTTTATCCAAAGCCAAATTTGTTTTTATTTTAGTTTTTGCAAGAACCCTTGTAAGGTTTTTATTGCCGCTTGTGTCTGCTTGGAAGATGTATTCTCTCTATTTGGTCTGGTGACCGTTGTCACATAGATTGAAAGTGAGGGAGAATCCAAAATTTTAAGTTGTCATCAGAACAGGAATTGAGGGAAAGCATTGTAACAGGGCCTCTTGTTCTGATGGCAACTGTCTAGGAGGGAACTTCCTTTACTCCAAAGAGATATCCCCTGACTTCCAGTTGTGTTAGGAAGTGAAAGGCTGGGCACACACCTTACAACCATCACAAGACTTTTGCCTTACAATGGTTGTAAGGTACTTGTTGTACTCCAATGTTGCATAGGCAGATCGTACTGTTGTACTCCAATCTTGCATAGGCAGATCGTACTTGCAATGATCACAAGCCACGCCCCCTGAGGGGCGGGCTTCCGATGACCGCAATGCCGAACGGGCAGTGTGCGCCTGCGCACACCAGCCCATCCGGCTTTTATCTTACGAACATGCTACACACCCGCCGAACATCGTACGATGCTCGGCGGGTTTTCAAACATGTTCGTAAGTTTAAAGTCGTGCGACCTTAGAGTAGTAGAGGTCGCACGGCTTCCACACACCATCGTACGATCGCGGGATTTCCCGCAATTATCGTACGATTATCGTAAGGTGTGTGGGACCTAAAGGAAACACGCCCAATGAAACACAAATTATAAAAAAGACTTGACAGGGGTTTAAACAATTTCCTACTCTATAAATAATAGAAAAAAGGTTTGGGCAATAAAGATACACTTTAACTGTAAGTGGTGTCATCTACCTGACTGTGTTTTGTGTCAGATCTGTGTCAATTTCAGGAGTGGGTGGACAGAAATACAAACCCTTGGGCAGGTAAAACTGCTCCCATATCTGTATTTCGCTCTTTGCCTGGAGTTCACCTTCAATAGTGAGACATGGCATAAAGCACAAACAAAACATCTCCCTACATTTGCAGATATAACATGTTAGGTGTCTTGTTAAGTTTGTGATGGAAACAGACTGACCAGGAGGAACCATGGCATTTACACACATGGAGGTGTCAGCTAGTAGTAGTAGTAAGGTAGTCATCCACTCCATTCATATTTAATCATTTTCACAAACATTATTGTTTTGCTATATCAGATTCCAGATCAACAGAAAGAGATATAGCCATACTTTGTGCACAAGTCATTTCCACCGCAGTCTCCTAGTGGCACGGTCACACTCTGCCGGGGGAACTCCTGGCGAATGACGGTGGGTAGACTCCAGCACTCAGCGCTTCCAGCCGTGGCATTGTGGCACAAGCTGAGGAGAATGTACTTCTGGAGAGGAGGCGTCTCTGCTGTGCAGTTACTGGTGTCCGAGATGAGATCCCAGCAAGGAAATGTGTTGGATTTGGCGACATTATGTTCCCCAGCTGGGCTGATGCTGAACACAGTGCTGTCTGGTACAGGCACATACTTCAGAAGAAAAGCAGGGGGAGAAAAGGACAAAAAAAGATAAGCTTGATTAAAAGAAACAGATGATTTAGTCCACAGAGGTTTGACTTATTATTATGAGTTGGACATTTGAAGCCAAACATTGGATTGTTGAAGTACAGCCAGATTTCCGACACAGAACGCAAAGATATCATTTTTCCTTGGGCTTTAAACATAGTTCACAGAGAGGTCTCATTGTGTTGTATTTGACTAAGCAACAGGTGAAAAGTAGATATTTCCCCAAAAAACCTTTGCGGTTATAGCATACAGCGGACAGATAATAGCTAACATGAATGGTAAAACATAATACTGTCCAGGTTCCAGTATGACCTATATGCAGGTGTTCTAGTGCCCTACAGTGACCTGAAATTTAGCCTATAATGTATAATGCAGATTGTGGACATAGTGAGCACTGTGCAGCATCATGGCTTAAAGGAAAAAGAAGGACTTTTCACAAATGCTTACTATACAAACCCCTGTTGTACTCCAATCAGCAAGTAAAAGACCAGGAGGATGATGGAAAATTCAAACGCATGCTGAAGAACTCTAAACCCTAAAGTAGGGAAGTGTTGGAGCTTGGCATGAAGATGAATGAGTTGCACACCATGCTAAAGTAATATAATTAAATGTAGAGATTTAATGGCAACACAAGGGCATTGCATTCATGTAGTGTATAAATGCTAACCACTGCCTTGTCAGAGAGCAAATTACCTCTGTAAGCGCTAGAATAGTAATTCCCCCAATGATTCTTAAATGTATGGCTCATCTTCAGCAGTGGTACACTGGTCACTAACCAATCCACTAACCAATCCTCTGCTAATGCTGCTTCACAGATGCCCAGAAGCTTCCCAATGATTCTTTTATGGTGTATTGAGCGGAACCTGTGTAGAATAGAAACACCCTAGCATATACAGCCATCATAAGAGGCTGGGTAATACCTGAAGCTTTGCTTTGCCTTCAAAATACAGCTGCACCTCCTGACATGTCTAAAACAAATACAGATTGTTAAAAGGCCACTCCTGCACCTGCTGCTGTATTGTGGAAGCGGAGGTAAGCTTTGCTGATCTCACCCCACCCCACAACTCTGGATATTTTGGGGACCTCCGCACCATACTGAGTATAGTTGTAGTAACAGCGTAGCTTCTAGCACTTTAGGGTGCCCACCATACAGGACCCTTTGACTTTACAAACATTTTTGCAATACAAAATCGTATACAGTGTATCTAAACCCAAAAACAAAAAATGTAATATGCTGGAGCTTGCAAGTCCTTAGATGAGGTGACTGTATTAGGCTGGGTTCACACCTAGGCGGATTGAATATGCGCGTTTGTTGCGCGGTTCGCGTCGCGCGTTTTTACCGCGATTCGCGGTAAAAAAAACATGCGACAAACGCACGTTTCCGAGGGCTACTTGGCTGTTTCCCAATGGAAACGCCCGACCGAAACGCCCCAAAGAAGTACATGTACTTCTTTGGGCGTAGGGCGGTTTCCCGCTCGTTCGTACTCGTGGAAAAACGCCCAGATGGAAACCATGCACATTAAAAATAATGGCATTTCCCTGTTTGAGCGTTTTTCCGCGAGTACGAAAGCGCGGAAAAACGCCCAGGTGGGAACCGGGCCTTAGTTTTCATTGTTCAGGCTGAGAACATTTTCAGCAAGGATAGAAAATAACTGTTCCTCTTACCAGAAATGCATCATCCTTGTCACTTTCTGTGAGCTGAACAGACAGCACAACAATCTTATCTTTCTTGTGTAAATTACTAATTCCATCAACCCTTAGGTTAATAGAGATGAACAAAGTCAGATATGTTTGAAGTCCATCCTGGGTGACAACCATGGCTCCCATAACAGATACAGAGGAGGAGTAAATGTAGCCACCAAAGGACAGGAATGTATTATTCGCAAGATTACCAGGTGAAAATAAAGGGAAAGGTCTGAAGAAAAAGAAAACTAATGTATCCACCACATCGAAGGACTAGTAAGCTGCAATATATTACATTTTAGTTTTTGGGTTTAGATATGTTTTGACTTTAAACACTCATATCAGCTGTCCTGAATGATCAGATAGAACTAATGTCAACAATGTGCTACAGCTATCTATAGCAGCCAAAACTAATATATTTTTTTTTTACTAACTAGCAACAGTTCTGAAACTATGAATTAAAATCCCCTTCATAATCTTCTCTTTATAAAGCCTAAACAGGCCATACCTTGCTTTATGTAGAATAGAACCCAACAGGAGTGAAATGACGGACTCAGCAGCAGCGAGTATTCTAGTCCGCCTGACTGTCATGTGATGCAGTGCAATTACTGACTGAAAATCGTGTAATGTCTAGGGCATCTTAATACAGTGTACACAGCTAGGAAATAGCAATAACATTAGCAGTTTATAAGTAATTAAGAAAAAGCTGCAGTCCATGGAAGGAAATTGCTGCATCTCTTACCTCTTCATCAGAATTCTGCAGAGAAACACACATCTGCGGGCTGTAGTAAATCTTAAATGTAGTGTTGTTAATGATAGTTGTCTTGTCTTCAATCTGCAAAATCTGAATTCCGTTTCGGACCATTGATGAAATGCTAAACTGACAAAGCTGGAGGAAACAAAGATGAATTAGTAATGTGATACATGTGAGCCTAACTGAATTGTGTTAAACAGAAGTGGATATGCTATAAGAAGAATAAACCAGCATTTCCCCAAGATTGGAAAGTGTACCATTGCAGGCCATTGTTTTCAGTGGTACATGGGCTGTTTCTGGAGCGCTGTTTTCAATAATAATATGAAATAAAGACATTATTAGGAAGGATCCCTGTTCGAGAGATAGTTTTTACTTACACGTGGATATCAAGGTTGGGCAGGAACCTTTACCAAGCACCGAGGTCGCAAGGCATGCATTTGGACACGATGGGGTATAGCTTTTTCAAGTGGTTTGGATTGTTACATGGGCTGACTATTTTTAAATGAAATCTGTAATGAGAGAACAATGGAGGCTTCCATAGCTAACCCCTCATTGTGAGAATGCTTGTTCCCTGGTTGCTATGCTGTGATACATGTCAGCCTATTCAATTGCATTGTGTAGTGTATATGCTATAAGAACAATAAACCAGCCCAAGAGTGGAAAGTGTACAAAATGGGTCATTGTTTTCAAAGGTATATGGACTGACGATTTAAGGGAATCTGTCATAAGAGAACAATGGAGACTTTCATAGCTAGTTTTGGGAATGCTTGTTCCCTGCCATGCTAATGCTTTGGCTTTAATACTGTCACTGAATCCTGAACAAGAAAAAAAATAATTTTGACACTTTTCTGACACTACTTCACAGCAAGCATGTCTCAAAAGTACATGTGACATTATTCCTTTATTCTGTGATTCACACGGTGCCTTCCGTGGTCACTACAAGCACCCACCCAGCTTGGGGTTACTCTGGTTAGGAGTGCAGCAAGACATCCTGTTTTTAAAAGTACAAGTCAGACACAGCCAGGTATCCAGGATTTACAGGAAGAGGCCAGCAATGACAGCCTGTACTTCTCTCATGAAAAAATGACTTTAAAGAAATCCAGTACTGAAATGAATATGTAGGCTGCCATTACTCATTTCCTGAAAATGGCAGCTGCAACTTAAAAAGTAGCTTTAAATTACATTATCAGCTTTAAAATAACAGGGTAAAGGTGAATGTGAAATAACATTAGTGAAGAATCCAGCGCTCTGGGATCACCTGGCCAAGTGCACAATGCCACATCATTGGATATTTATGTCTGCCGCAGAGGTAGATCTAATTCAATGACTGTGTTGTTTTGTGTCCACATTCAGTCAGGTGATCATCTAGATTCTTAACAAAACATATGAAATTCTCATGTATTATGTCCTGATCACTTATATAAAGTTGGGGCTAACAGATTTTAATGACTGGGTCTCTTTAAAAAAAAAAAAAAAAAGGTTTTGGGCAGAGGCACTGTTCATGGACGTAAAAAAGAAAAAATCCTAGTCAAGATATTCAATATATCCTTGAAGACTAAAAAAACATGAAACCTTACTATGTGCTAGCTCTGCCCTAGCTTACCCATAAAACAAGAAACCCCTCAATGAAGCTCATTTAACTGCGTTTCAGATTTTGGATCATTTTTAAACTATATATCCTTGTTAACGGTAATGCAGAGATTGCTGTCTAATTTTGCAATAAACTACAATTACATTTAATTCAGTCTATAAACCTCAAATTGTTTTCTGTGGCCTCCAAACGACGTGTTGCTGCTTGCCAATTCAAAGTTATAGGTACATTATTAATTTACGATACTAATTTAATTTTCATATGAAAAGCAACCGGAGAGATGGAAATGATGGATTCTGCTACATTGTGCCCTGCGAAAAGAAATAGAAAACTAGGACAGCATGCACCATTTACTTATGAAGTTGTTCCACGTCTCAGGAATGCAGGTGTACAATGCCAATGGTACTAAGCATTGAAAATTACACTAGTAAAAACATTTCCAAAATATCAAAGAAGAGGCAAGTTCGGAAATGAGGAGGGAACATAGGAAACGGCTTGGCCCTGGGGGTAAACATCATTTGTGTTTAAATATTATTGGTTTTTAAATTGCAAAAAAAATTTATGCAGGTACTTTAAGAACTCGGCTTTTACATCAAATGTAACATTCATTTTTTCCAACAAAGGATCTATTCACACTCCCACCGAGGACACAAGAGCAAGAACCCTCAAAATGTTTTTTGGCTAACCAAAGCTTTCCTGCTGAACATGTGTGTCCTTTACTGTACACCTGTCAATTTTGAATAACTTTGAGCTTTTGGGAATAAGAATATTTAACATCTCACTTTCTGCCCACCTCCTCCAAGCCTCCAACATTTCTGCAACAGTTTTCTCTTGAATTATTATTGGAAACTAGACAGAGGCACTAACCGTCCTCCACTCTACTAAAACAAAAATAATTTATATGTTCTTGTTGTCAAAGTATCACCCTAACCGTCCTCTCCGCTCCTCCCAAGACCTCCTGCTCTCTAGCGCCTTCATCAACTCCTCCAACGCTCACCTCCAGGACTTATCTAGAGTCTCTCACATCCTTTGGAACTCCCTACTGTAGTGATATAATGTAGCGGGTGTATAAATATATAAATACCCAAATATATATCTTTATATTTATGTGCGTTGTGAAAATCCAGGCAACCTCAGTTAATTTCGAGAGAGTAACGTTAAATTTAGGGCTGGTAATGATTAAAACTTTCCTGTTCGATTAATGGAAATTTTTTAAATCGATTAATTTCGATTAATTATAACGCACATACGGATCCAACTACATTGGCCTATACACATACAGCACAGCAATGAAGTAATAAAATGAACTAGGATCACACTAATCCAGCACGTTATTAATCTCACGTGCCCCACTCAATATGGCCGCCGCTTAAGTGGGGCAACTCAGAATAATAACGTGCTGGATTAGTGTGCTCCTAGTTCATTTTATTACTTCATTGCTGTACTGTATGTGTATAGGACAA
>NW_017306284.1:1169466-1174799 GCF_000935625.1 Nanorana parkeri | reverse complement strand
TCACCGGACTCCTCCCCCTTCCCTTCGTTAGCCGACAGCCACTTGGGGAAGGGGGGAGGAGTCCGGTGACGTCGATGTCCGTGACGTCACCGGATCTCCGACGGAAGACCCGGAAGCCGGCGGAGAGGTGAGTACAGATCAAAATAACTTTGATCGATCAAAATAACTTTGATTGATCAAAAAAATTAACGATTAATCGTTAATTTCCGCAGCCCTAGTTAAATTGGATCGAAGTAACACATGAACAGAAACAGTCAGACAGAGTAATAATCAAAATAAAATACCTAGACCTCAGATGACAAAGGTTCCATGATGACCCACTATATCTATCCAGCAAATATCTCCAATCTATATATGCACCTCTGTGCGCTCATCTTTTTTTTTCCTAGCCACTGTAGGCTCTGAATTCATATACAGTTTAGTGTCATTCACTAACACAGAAAGGATTTCTGATTGGCTGGTCTAATTACCCCTTTGATGTTAGTTAACTAAACAGGTTTTGACAAAATTCCCTACAGCTGTTCTATTGTGTACAATCAACACCCTGAAAACAGGATGGTCAGCTGGTAATAAAAACTTACACGATAAAAACCTAGTTAGCATAGGTGTATTAAATAACATCAGCCAAAAGAATTTCCTGTAATACATATGCATACAGCCTAGATTTACCCCTAATATATCTACTTCAATCATAATTTACAACACCTACCCCAATCTGTCCAGCTATCTCCTACTTTGTCTGCCTTTAGTCAATCCTTAAAAACTTATCTCTTCAGGGAAGCCTATCCTGCATCAAGCTAACCACTGAACCATCACATTCTCAAACAATTCATACCTACTCTGCTACCACCTCTTGTATCACCTGCCCCTCCCTTTTAGATTGTAAGCTCTCACGGGCAGGGCTTACCAACTTGTTTTGATTTGTATTGTAAGTGTAATGTTTTCCTTATATTGTAAAGTGAGTTTGTAAAGCAGAGTTTTTCTTTCACTTTATTTCCTCGTGACATAACAGGAGGTGAAGACAAATTTCCCCAACATGGATCCTTTCCCACTTTATCCAAACCTACGAAAAAAATTGTGGTTGGAATTTCACTCTATATGGATAGGAAACTCTCACATGAGGTTCCCTTTTGGTACTTGCAATGTGCAGATGAGACAGTTCTCATCTGTATGGAAAAAGCCACCCATGCCCAGAAAGCTGCTGTCTATTAAGTATTCCGCCACAATGACACACTTTTTATAATCCTTTACAATATCATGTCTGTGTTATTCACACCTCCACTCATACAGAACCCATACAGGTCTATTATACATTTTATGCACACTCAATGGCTGGGTGATGGTGTGCGAGGTAAAATAGTTGACAGGGCGCCAGATAAGAAGACTGCTAAATCTGACTGCACTGGATTTTATAGACATGTAATTAAGATTAATTAAACATACAATTTCTTTTAAATTTGAGTTATTATTTCATCCAAATGTAACAAAACAGGAAATACAGAATTCCAGCGGTAAAGATAATAATATCAGCCATTAAAAGTTTCTGGATTGCCCCAGCCAAATGTTCATATGACATATTCATCTTGTAAGCAGACTACAAAATATAATTGCAATGGTGCCTGTGATGCTCGAGTTCATCATCCATCTATCTTCTAAATTTGTTTTAGTGAATGTGGCCACAAGGGTACTATGCAGCATTTGCTGTCATAAAAAGGGAAAACATTTTGGACCAGAATATATAATCTTATCTATTTCATTACAAATCTTCCTATCTCTAAATTCCATAGGGAGACATTACTTTATACACTTCCCACTAACAAGCTCTTTTCAGAGCCATAAGAAAAATCATTTTCCAAGCCTGGAATGGAAAGATGCTTCAATTTACTCTTTCTAAACAGAAATCATAATTAAAGAAATCGAGTCTAGTATGTAGCTGGACTTTTGTTCTCAACATGACATGAGAAACATGAGAATCTGGCTTCGTTATCTCAGTACAGGCTCTAGACCAGGGGTGTCACACTCATCGCGGGCCACATCAGCATTATGGTTGTCCTCAAAGGGCCGGTTGTATCTGCATCTATCTGCTGTTTTTTTTTTTTGTATTCTGACAGCTGCTGCCGTCAGAATAATTAAAAAAAAAAAAACAGTATAGGAATGGCTATTGGCAAAGCTGGCTATTGCACCTGCCCTGATGGAGAACTTCAGGTCCACATCTGCTGAGTGACAGCAGCAGTGGGCGGGTGCAATAGCTAGTCTGCTATTGGCTATTACAAATTGAAATAGCCAATAGGAGCCTAGCTATTCATTCCTATGCTGGTTTTTTTTTCCGGAATGTCCGAAGACTATATACTGTAAATGTATCTACTCTTTATCATATTAAATTATTGCCTCTGCATTCGATTATTACTGGTTTTAGCAATAACTTAATAACTAGCTCTGAAAGTAGAAGTCAAGGAAAAATAATAGCAGTTAGTGTAATACTGTGGTCTCTCAGATGGTTGTGTATGCTCTATAGTGGGCTGTGCGGAATCTCAGTTGGGCTGTGCGGTCTCACCAGGAGTCCCGGTCAGTCTCGTCGGGTGCGGATCCACAGGAAGGAGAAGATTTCCTGCTGGCACTGTAAACAGGCGCGCAATTCACAGGAAGGCTGCCAGGACCTTGCTGGAGCCCACGGCAGCCTTCCTGTGAAGCCCGGTGCCTGTTTACAGCTTTGGCTTCATTTTAAAAATGTATGCCTGCAGGAAAGGTACAAGGGCCACATGAAATGTGGATGACACATGTGCCCTACATGGTTTCAGCCCATGTGAGCCTTTAGTTTACATCAGCTAAATAAATTTTAGGTCCATCAAAACTAAAGGTGTCCAAGATCCTACAGTTTGTTTCCTTTGAAAAGCAGTCATAGGTTTAGTAGAAAAGCTGGTCCCCTGCCAGCATCTGCAGAGTGGGACTCTTGCTCTCTGTGGGAAAGCAGTACACTCTTTGCAGAAATCCAACGCCCCCCCCCAGAGGTCCAGAACTCTCTAATCAGCCGGAAGCATGAGTTTTTTTGATTGCTAAACTATTTGTCTGGCTCAGCAGGGAATGTGTCAGACCTCTGCAGAGAACGCCAATGACCAACTCTGCAGCTGCTGGCAGGGGACAGGCTTGTATACTCAGGTTGTAGATGGTTTAGAAAGAAATGGATCTATAGTACATTGAACACCATTTGTTCTGATTCCCCCGGGATGTATTCAGCTGATTTAAACCAACAGCGATCAATTAGGCTTTAAATCTCCCTAATATGATTATTTCCACAGAACACCTATGGTCTTCCACACTACTCAGACGCCACCAACCCAATCCCCCCTTCCCCAATATACTTATTTCTCCTCTTTCTCTTCCTTTTCCTTATTGTTCCTTAGTGAATAATAAAATTATATTCAGTTTTTTTCAATCTTATATGCAGTTGTTGCTTGATATTTGCTACTGAAGCACAGCATTCAACCCTTATTGGGATTTTACTGTATTGTCAGTATTTTTCTGTATACTTTTTTCACCCACAAAATTTTGTTATAAGCAAAATGTTTAATTGTTTGAACCTTAATCTGAGACTAAAGCCCAACTGAAGTCATAAAATAAGTTAGAGTTATGGCCAAGTAGATATTTAGTTTGATAGACATTGCAGTAACAGCCTCAAAATGTCATCGCTTTCTGTTCTCATGCTTTTGTAACCCTTTCCCTGCCACATACCTATCTTTAATACGTCGGTGGCAGCCGGCCCCTTTAAACAGACTCCCGACTCTATTTACATTTGTAAAACTGACTGTTGTCTTTACAGTGGAAGTGATTCTGGCGGCTGAACTGCCGCCAGATCGCTTCCAGGGGTCAGTGAAGTGCCCGGGTTACCCTGCCCCTCCTGTGGGCCCAGGACCGGCATGTCGGGTGTCGATGGGGAGCAGACCGGCGAACAGTTCACCGATCTCCTCTCTGCGCTAAGGAACCAGAAATGACACTGATTGTATCATTTCCGGTCCCTTAGCTGTCATTGCTCAGCTACAAACCTTGGCACAAAGCTACTGGAGCAGAAATGTAACAATAGGGGTCTTTTAGACCCCTAGAGTCCCCTCAAAGAGAACCTGTCACCTCCAATGTGCTATCACATAGGGGTTGCAAGCCCCTCATGTGACAGCAATTAAGTAAAGAAAAAGTTTTTTTTTTTAAATGTAATAAAATAATTGTAATTTTTTTTTTAAAGTCCCCTGCACCCATGCATATTAACATAGACATCTGTCAGGTGTGCATAGTTACAAAAACATGCGCCAGTGAGATCAATAAAATGATGGCCTGTAGAGTGTTGCCTATGGACAATTTGGGGTACCATATGTTTTTGCAGTTACACGGACGCATACAATTTTTAACCTTGGCATGGCCTGTTGGGTATCTATTTACTCGTACTAAACGCATCTTTTATATTTCACAAAATTATGGATATTATATTGTGTTTTTTTGCACTAAAATTAACTGCATTATTTAAAAAGTGTTTGGGTTTGATAAAGAGTTGCGCTAATATCGTGGTGCGATATAAACATTTGCAACTGTCACCATTATATTATACAGGGTCCTTGCTTTCAAGAAATATAAAATGTTTGGGGGTTTTTAAAACATTTTCAGGCCTAACATGTGGATTATAACATGTGTGCAGAAAAACGCAAAAAGGCCTTGACATCGAAAGGGTTAAAGCAACTACACAAGGTGTCTAAATATGCCTGTGTGGCCAAATATGGACCAGAATATGACCAGTCTGACCAGTACACTCTTATAATATAACAGACCTGGTCAGATATGCCTTCTCTCAGAACTACAATTGTATGTAAGGACACTTGTAATAAGGGGTATGGCCTTACTCATCTATGCCAGCATAGAGCACTGCAATAGAAGTGATATGTATGAAACTGGGAAAGAGGAGAGGATTAAAAGTTGGGATATGTGATATAAATCCAGCCTTCTCCCCCATCTTCTAAACGCGGCCAAACGCTTGATGCGCCGCTACTGGAAGAAGACATCGGTCCCCACGGTGAAGGAGTGGAGCGGACAGGTATCAGGTATCCAGGTTCCAGAGGAATGGCTAGCCACAAGTAAGGACAGATATGCTAAGTATTATTCCACCTGGGCCACCTGGATCCATCCCAATCCAATGTAGGGATCTATTGTTAACAATGGCAAATTGTATTATTGCTTTTCCTGTCCACACCACCCAGATAAACTTGAGAGCGAGTGGAGAATGATTGGTTTCCATGACCACCTGAAGGGTCACGTGATCATCACTTTGGCTGCCCGCGGGCTATGGCAGACCC
>NW_017306284.1:1150898-1169343 GCF_000935625.1 Nanorana parkeri | reverse complement strand
GAAAATGGTTATTTTTATATACAGCTCACTGTTGATATGTACTTTGTTAAATGTTGCTTGCTCGCAAGACCGTATGGCACTTAGCTGCATTGACTCCGGATACTGAGTTACCCCACAACTACCTATCCATGTTTCTTATTATTTAACATTGAAAAAACGAAAAATAAAGAATATTAAAAAAAAAAAGGTTGGGTTATGTAAGTTAATAAACAGCTTGTATTGAAAATGAAATCTGGGACACCAGGAGAATTTTACATCCTTAAACATCGATATGACCAGCCCTAAAGTGGACTACCAGTCCTAAAAGATGCTTCTGCCTCCATAAACTATAAGGAGTTCTATGTATCTGGCACTGATACTTTATCAATAATCCATATATCAGCTGGGGGCAAATCTTAAGAAAAACTGCTTTATATTTTTTAATTATAATCATTCTTGAGTAAATCATTGTAGCAACTGGAAATTCCCACTCCACTGACAGAACAAATGTTCTCTGTTTACGGACCTTACAAAACCATTTATTTAAAACAGAGGTTAGTGGGCCTGACTGCTCCTGCGGTAGAGTGCAGGACAGTGACACAGATATCCTGAACTATGCAGTTCTAGTAACAAGCTGGGAGGAGAGCCCAGACATGTCATCTGTCAACGTCACTTAACTGGCTTCTCCTCCAATCACAGAGTTATTTATGTTACATTAAGGGAACTTTGTTATACACCACAGGCCCCATACCACAGCCTGCATTTTGTGAATGGGCTGTAAAATGCCAGCCATAGTCTGAAGTATTACTGAGGGGTATAGTAGATAGCTATATCCCTTTTCTGTTTTAAATTGCCCCATGGACCATAGTTGTTTTTCCATAGTCTGCATTGTTTTCAATAAAGAAGTCTTACTAATATACAGTATGTATCTTGATCTTACATCTGCATAGCCTTAGTATATGAAGTGGTACAGCACAAACATATATATTATACGCATGATGCATAAAAAGCATTTGACTCTAAGACTACCTGAGGCTCCAATCCAAAGAGTGCTATCTGACCAGACATTGGTGGCCAAAATCAGTTAGACTTGGCTATGGGGTGCCAAAACTGGTATACCTGTCATCCAACAACAGTTGAGACGACCACTAATAGTGGCACAAGAAAATGATGGCTCTCTTCTCCAGAAACCTGACGGGCACATTTTTAAACTACTGTCCCAGCAAAAGGAATGTCTGTCTCCATTGTAAAAGGGGGAAATATTTGTACCTTACAGTAGAAAGCAATTTTATACCCTGACCTTTTGATGTCCAGGAAAAGATCCTAGTTTGATGTTGGCATCAACAAATCCTTCTTCATCCAGTGACACCACTTCACCGTTATCTCCATCTTTCCATTTTGGAGAGGTCATGTCATGAACCAACCTGACCGCCACAGATTTGTGAACCGTGTTCGTATTGGCCCAGTAGATGCCAAGCTGAAAAGCCTCCTGAAAAACACACGCAGAGATAAATCAAAATGACTTTGTGCTTTATTCACATGAAGGGGTCTTATGTCACACATTACTAATAACCAACTAGAACTATCATAATCCACAACTTTCTTATTAATACTCGGGGACAACAACCTGAGTACCTCATTTGAGGTTTAATTTCCTTTTTCTGAAGACACAGAAGGGACCATTAGTGTTAAATGGATTTCCTCTGAACTAACAGAAAATAAGTTACCATCTATTCTATACCTCCCCTTTATAATCCATCACAATTCTATATATAAGAATGCACTTATACACAACAGGATTTTGAACACCTTGTAAAACTTTTGCAGGTATTGTCGAAGTCATATTCAATTAACCTGGGAGCTTTTGATTTCTGTATCATTGCCCCAGGTTTGAAGTGAAATTCCGGGATTTTTTTTTTTTAATGTTGCCTTGCATCTCTAAAATAAATAAATAAAAAAGGCTGCTTCTGTTGCAATATCCAACTTTAATCTGGAGCTGCCCCCACAGAACTGCTTCTCTGCGACTAGATTTCCTCAGTCTTCCTGATTGAATGATGGTCAGCATCATCCAATCCATGTGCTGTGAGCTCAGGGGAATTCAGGGAGGTGGGGCAAACTTGATGTTGTCAGAAATGCATAGCGGTTAATGCAAGTATATAGTATATTTATACTTGCATTACCCCTGTTTTTCACATCACTGGGTGTGACATCTTCATCCTTCCAGGAAGATTTCTGGGGAATGTAGAGAAGGTGAATTCTCCCATTAAGACACCCCAGTGCACTGCAGTGGCCCACAAGATTTTACCTGCTCTGTAATCTCCAGGATCTAGTCAGAAGGATTCATCATAATTCTAGGTGCCACAGGCAGAAGACGGTGGTGAGGTAAGTCTAGATCCTACAGTTAGTTTTTATGAAAGGGAGGAGGTCCTGAAAATGTAAGCAGGTTTTGCACATAACTGCAAGGCCCACTTTAAGAAAAGGTGTTTTTTCCCCCAACAATTTGTATTTAGAGTATTTTTCAGCAAATAATGTGCTACAATGTGTTTTAGGTGGAGAAGATTTCCATCTGCGCACTTCAGCCTTCAGATGTGGGGTTCATTTACACACATTTGCATTTATGACCCCTCTGTCTACTGTTAATGATCACATTATATTATTAATATTATGTTGACAAATCCTATTTGCAGTTAATTTTACAAACAAAAATGCATTCATTATATTAGAAACCTACATATTAGACCTAAATTTCAAATTTCTATACCTCATTTAGACAGCAGTATACTCACACACTGGAGAAGAGAAGTGCTGTGTCCTATAATGAACGCTGGAGTAAGTATTGTTTTTGTGCCACTAGCTTAAGATATTTCATATACACTTCACAAGGCCCATGTGCCGCTGTTAAAGATTAAAGCGGACTCATTAGTGTAACCATTGCCCATGTCCTATATTGTGTTAAAGGATGCCCAGTCCTAAGACCCACTCTGAGGCTGCTGGACATTCAAGACTCCTCTATTTTAACAGCACAAGGCAGCTCCATGCTAGGCTCTCGAATACAACAAAAAGGGCTGGAATCTGATTGGCTCTGTAATACATCACTCTGAAAAGTAAGAGCTGGATTCTGATTGGCTCTGGTATACAATACTCTGAAAAGTAAGAGGTGGATTCTGATTGGCTCTGGTGTACAATACTCTGAAAAGTGAGAACTGGAATCTGATTGGCTCTGGGATACATCACTATGAAAGTGAGAGCTGGAATCTGATTGGCTCTGGAATACATCACTATGAAAGTGAGAGCTGGAATCTGATTGGCTCTGGAATACACCACTCTAAAAACTGGAACCTGGAATCTGAATTGGAGGAATTGTCGGAATCTGGATTAGAACACTCCTCTAGAATATATAAATGAACGACTGCACGTCTTACTAGTTTGACCGTCTGCTAGACTCGTGTAGCATGAATGTTTGGCCACAGAAGTAGAGCAGACATCATCTAGTAGGCAAGAGTGAACCAGCTACCATGATCTCTGCCCGCAAAATGAACTATAGCTTTTTAGTGCGTGAACCAAATTTAAATGGCAATGCTGAGAAGTGATGAAAAACAGTAATGTGATTGACACATACAGAAAACAGACCCTTCTGAGGTGGTTACGAGGGGGGAAACTGCTCATGTTGGTGAACTACTCGCAATGCAAGCAACACTGGAAATTCTCCACACGACCCTGTTATCATAACCTTCCAAGGACGCGGGCTGTTATTTTCCACAGGCGCGTAACCTTGCCTTGTTTCAGGCTTTCTAAGCTTCTCCTTGCTAGTTGTCACAGTTATATGTCCTACATACGAGCCACACAGGCAGCTATTAATTGATGTGATAGCCTGGATTAACCTCTAACATTCCAGAAGTGTTTAGAAATTTTAAAGCCAATATTGAGAGTGTAAAATGAGAGTGTAAAATGAAATACCTGCAAACAAAAGTGCCTTATTATATAGAAGTTAAAAAAAAATCACAGTGATATGCTTATTACATAGATGCTGAACTCATTTTATTGCTGCACTCAATAAGAAAAGTGAAATCTCATGTCCAGCTTGAGCAAAAGAAAACAAAAAAAATCAGCACCCAAATACTTACCTGGAATTATACTCTGCAGATTCACCTGCTCATTAATCCAGCGCTGCTCCTCTTCAGGGTTTAAGGACACCCAGCATCATTCAACTACTTACTTCGAGCCCAAAGCACCAAGGGCCCGCTTTCTGCCATGGATTCACAGACGATTGCTGCAGAGAGCGGCGCCTAGTCATTATATGGCACTGCTCTCTGTAGCATTTCAGATCCGCCCAACACTGGAGGAATAGGAGGGTGTAGAGGACCTGAGAACTCATCAGACCAGACTGAAACACCTGGACAGAAGATTGATATAGAGTTTTTTAAAGTGGTGTTCTAAAGGAGGGGGGCAATCCAAAAGACAACATTTGACTTTAATTTGTCGTCAACCTATAGTCCATTATAAATGCTTAAATATCCTGCCTGACACCGCCAGACAAAATTCCATTATAAATGCTTAGAAGTGCTGCAAGACACCTCAAGATGCAAGCTATTACCTTTACAAGCCCAAAAAAAAAGTTTTCTTTGTGTCTCTATGATTAAGTTTCACTTTGGTATTGTCACAGTATGACATAATACACAAAAAAATGTATGAATGTTCAGATATTAACGATTAAGTAACCACTAAATATTAGTTGGACAAGTAAATAATGAATATAGGGTGTAGCCATGCCATAGAGATCTTAAAGAACTATGGATGTTCTGTTTTGCTGTGTTTTTCGGGGGCTGAAGGAATATCTTGTGGTAGAAGACATGACTTTTCAGGACGACAAGGTGGTGACAATGTTGGCTTGGTATATTAGTGGCAATTAATCACTTCTATAGATTTTAACTTAATTCAAGAATAAATTGCCCCCCTTCTAGGATCCGTTAGCCGAAGGGTAATGTCAGTAAATCTTTTACTGGATTTTTCCAAAACACACTGCAACCTACTTCAACTCAGAGTTGTAGTATGAACAGGGCATACAGAAAACAATTTGTTTTTGTATGCAATTTTGCACTTTTTTTATTGCAACACAAAGAAAAATGCAAACAAAAGAAATTAAATTAAAGTTAAAATATTAACAGTTTAAAAACCAAATAACAAAAATGAGCAGAAGAAAATGATAGGTAAGGGGAGGAGGAGTTAATGTGTAAGGAAAGGCTACACAATAGCCCACCTTTGAACATTTTCTCTGATATTTCCTGCATACATTGAATGATGAATCATAATCTTAATAATTTCTTTTTACATTTTTCTAAGTGGTCATGTGACAGCAAAGCTCTGTCTGCATCCCCTTTATCTTTGACCGGTGCGGCAGATGGGTGGGAACTCTCTCCTGGCCAATAACCTCTTAGAGCTATGGACATCAGTGGGTGACGTCTCTGCTCTATGGTATCAGCAGGACTTCAGCAGCATTGTTGGCCTTTCACAGACACACAGATTAGCCAGAGCTTCCATAGACTAACATTGGGCTTCCGATCAGATCCCCCTGAAAAACTGACAGACAGACCTGATCGGATTGCCTATGTGAAAGGGCTGTTAATCAGCCCTAATGAATGTAGAAGAAAAGGCTACACAATACCCCCCTTTGAAATGTAACCCCATTGCTCTGATATTCCCTGCATACATTTGCTATGAAAACGGACACATGTCCTTTTACATCTGATTCCCCATAGACCAGCATAGATCTGGTAATTTCAGTATGGATCCCCTGCTGATCAGAGGAGGAGGCACCGTGTTAAAGGCACCTTAAGTTAATAAGAAGGTACACAGAAACAAATCTAAAAAAAATTATACATATGTATTTTAATGTCAGGTATTTCTATCTGACATCATATGCAGATCGAAGCTCATTGCTTAAGGCCCCTTTCACACGGTGGTCCACAATGTAAGTCTATGGGTAGCCGTGTATAAACGGACGGTGTCCGTTTACACCTCATTATCCCTGACTCCGGTCAGGTCCGGAAAAACAAATGGATCAGAGATCTGTTTTTCACGAGACCTGATCGTGTCGAATTGAGGGTAATCTGATGTAAACAGACACATGTCCGTTTACTTCTGATTCCCCGTAGACAGACATGGGGTCCGGTAATTACAGTAATTTCAGAAAAAAACTGGACAGACAAGGATGTCACAGTGCTCTGATCAGGAGAGGATCTGTGCACTGATCAGCCCGTGTTAAAGGGGCCTCATTCTGCAGATTAATGAAACAGAGTAAATACAGAGTAACAACAATGCTACTTGTACCTTTGATAAACTCTGATCAGAAAATCTGTTTTTGGCAGCAGTGGCTGCTGTATACAATTGTCGGTAAACATGGCAAAGTGGCAGAACGGAAGGGGGGATGGGGCAGTGTGCTACATATGCCCTGTGCACTTCGGTGAGGTTTTTTTTGGGTGCCCATAGCATGCCTAAGGTACAAGAACGGTTCAAGAGGCATTTGATGATTTGGTTACACCTCTATGTCTCCAATGCCCAAACAATCATGCTTTTTGCGAATATATAAAAATAATCTTCCAGCAAATGCATATAGACCCTGGAGTGGGAGACACTCTTTAAGAGCAGCAGCAATGTGCCTCAGACTTAGCTGCAGTCAGATGCCTGGCAGGGGTGATCGTATTGATTGTTCTTGTTGCAGATATCCAGTCTGTATCATGTCTATCTTTTACTGCCACCATAAAAAGCAATACAATTATGCATTTGGATCATGCTTAGTGTAATTAGGAGAAGATGGATAGATAATCCGACACACTGCGTCACTGGGCACACAATGTAATAACATTCTAAAACTTGTATACAGATTATATCTTCATTGTTCCAACCAGATATGTTTCAAGCACTTAGATTATATTAGAGTGAAAAATCGATTTGACAGATTTCAGTAGACCTTCTGTGTTGCAAAGGGCACCAGCTAACAGGAAGAAGGGATATTAGAATGCATTCAAGTGTCAGAGAGATGGTTAAGGCAAAATGATAGACTTCAGCAGAATCAGCAGGCTGTTGGCCAGTTCAAGCGCAAACAGAGTCCAGGTTCCGGACAGGTAAATGGAACAATGATGAACAATAGCGGGATAGGCCGATGATCAGAATAACCAAGGGCAAGCTGAGAATCAACACAGTCCAAACAATATGCAGGAATAATCCAAGACATGAACAGACAGACAGACAGACAGACCTCTATCCATGACATGAGCAAACAGACAAGTCTGATGATCATGCAAAGACTAAATTCCCAGCATTTAAAATAATCATTCATGACTAGGTTGCAGAACTGCAGTACTATGACCAGCAGGCAGTGAAGGCTCAAGGCTGTTTGTTACAATCACAAAATCATCATAATTTTCCCCTTTTCCAGAACGCAAAAAAGCAGACACTTCCAAGACCAAATAAAGTCTAGAAATTTTAAAAGGGTTGTGCGGTGAAAATGTAAAAGAGCTTTCAAAAGACTGGTAAGGATTCACGCCGCACCCATGAAAGTGTATGTGGAACCCTAACTTTTTTTGTGTGCATAAAATAGAGAAAAGTTGGCAATGCTGGGGATATCCACCCTTACTATTGGTCCTGGTGACCATTGTCCCCTGCACAGAAAAGTGGTGAAATAATGCAACATTGTTCGTGAAAAGGAAAAGTAGGGAAGGGTACATCTTCCTATAGGGGACTAATGTGCTGGTGACAATTGTCTAAGAGGGGTATTTTGTTTTGGAGTGATCTCCCTTTGCTACCTGGTATGTCTCTGGGACAGGATGTAAAGGGAAATCTCCCCAACAGGAAACAGACTGTATTCTACTGTATCTAAAACATAACAAACAAGGTTGTGGCTTTGCATATACTTTAATACTCATTTTACACAGCTTTCCTCACCTGTCAATTGCTGAATTTACATGCATTAAAGCTTGCCGATTGCACTTACAATACAATACAAACATGGGGGATAGAAACGGGAGGTTGGTGTAGCCCTGTGCGGCTGACATCATCATATCAACCAAGGGCGCTGTACAGCAAACAACATTACAGCAACTGATGACGTCGTGCAGCTGGCAGTGTCCAAGCAACCAATGATGCTGTTGGCTGACAATGTCCTAGCAACCGATCATGCTTTGGGCCGACAAAGTCATAGCTACCAGTGACGAGGAGTGAGGAGGTGTCATGGCCCTGCTCACTCCAAAATGACATCGGTCTTAATCACCTCCATTTTTTTTAACTCTGAAATTGTGGTATTTGTTAGGAAATTTGAAACAGCCATATCGACATATTAGAAACGTTTTGCAAATTAGAACTTTGCATGTGTTTGCATAACTATAGAACTAGTTAACGATTTGGCGCAAGAGTTCCAGATACAGCCATAATGCTAGCCTTGTGTCTCAAAGGTTTTATTGAATCACCCCCAGAGTGTCCTGCAAGTTGTGCATTTAGCTTTAACACCCGTCTACGACCCTTTAGGTGGTTGGCAGTGCATCTCCTGCTGGATTTTTGCTACTTTTTTGTACCCCTGCAGCAAAACAGTTTTACATAAATATGGTAAAGAGGAGAATTACACCAACAAAGAAATGGCAGGCCAGCAGGAGAAGGAACCTAGACACATAGATTTTGTCTCCAACATTACTTACAAGCCATCGGTGGGGGATTCCCCTAACCAACATCACTCAAACCTAAAAGTATATCTAAACCAAAAAGCTTTTTTGTAGTTTTGGATAGAATGTGGAAGTGTTAGCAACCCTGTCAGTTTTTTATCACTGTCTATGACCCCCCACTGGGGAACTTTACCATCCAAATGTGTCATGGTGACCATTGTCACAGAGACTGAAATAAAACTAAAACCCAAATTTATGATTTGTCACCAGAACATGGGCAGAGGGTAAATTGTCAAATGGGGGGCATCTGTTGCAGTTACTGAGAGGGTATTTCCCTCACTTTAGAGACATTTCTTCTTACTTTCTGGTGTGTCTACAAGACTGGAGGTGAAATCAAATCTCCCCAAAGGCACACAGAAGGCAAACCTCCCCCAAAAAACAATGGGCACTTAACATCTCTATTCTCTCCAAAACCTGTCTCTACTCTCCCTCTCTACTCTGGTTTTTTTGCATATATCTACTGCTAGCAAGCAGTAGATATATGCAAAAAGTGTAAAAAAAAGGGTTAATACTTCCTGTCTCTTACCCGCACGTTCCCGTCCGAAAATGTGAACATTCTCGAGTGGCCGCAAAGCATCTTGGGGCGGGCGCATGCGCAGTTCACATTTTCGGCCGGGACGCGAGGAGAGACACAAGGTAAGTCTATGGACGCGTGCACCTGCATGCAGACACGAAGGGACAGGAAGTGCCAGCAAGCTCAGAGCAGTCCGCGCGGGATGTGAGACCCGTCGCAGCGCTGGAGGGACAGATGAAAAGGACAGGAAAGAAGATTGGATTAAGAAACATAATTTAAGGTAAGTGCTGACACTAACATTGGGGGTAGGGAAAAAGATTTTTGACTTTAATGTCACTTTAAGTTAAAACAAATCGAAGCATACAATTCATTTAAATACACTATCTGTGAATCCATTGTAATTAATGTATTGTATGAGTATTAATAAGTCATTTAGCACATTTGTTTGTAGTCCTTTCTTGCGTGCTATGCTATACCTACGGTGCTGACACCGTATAAAAACAAAGTAGCAATTTAGCAAACAGCTGCCCATTGACCAAGACCTAACCTCTGCCCTGAAAAGTTCAAGACTCAACACACACCACTGAAGTGTTAAGGGGCAGACACAGATAACTGATCTCTATATTAACAATCTACTCTTTCAGTAGCTGGGGAGTAGCTACTCATGACAGGAGGAGGGGAGGGAGTTGGGCTCTGTTATTAATTACAAGGACTTCCAAACATGTTTAACTTCAAGGATTGATTGGTATATCAATATTATTAATGAAATACTAAAATACTGTCTTGTTGTCGCATTTCCCAATGAGTGTGGCAAGTTTAAAAGTCAAGAAGGAAAGTCAACTTTGACCAAGCTTGTTTTACACACTGTATCAGTCAGCTATTGGGAACAGAACGGTTCTGGTAATAAACAGCATATAATGACACTATCAGAAGGATGTTGTGATATAGAAACTGTTACTGAACATTTACTTCATATACCACTTATAACTAGTAACCTTTGTCATGTAATAGATTTACGTGCTGTAGCTAAATCAAACTAAAGTCCTGTCTAAGGGAGAAAACACAGAATGATTAAATGCACAGATTTAACTGCTTAAAGCTGAACTGCAATTATATGAAACATATATACGACAGCTGTTTTACCTGCCAAAGGATTTCAATTTCTGTCCATTCATTCCTGAGATTTATACAGTCCTGCCAGATTGCACAGATAGCCTGGAGAGCGGACTTAAAGAAGAACTCCAGGCAAATAAAATCTTAACCCTTGCAGTGGGGCTACAACTCACCCGAACTGTGATTCCAGCTGGCTCCCTGACCGGTCCCTGGAGCCTCTCTCCCTATCCATTCCAGCTGTCTAAGGTCCTGAGAGTCATCACAACCTATACAGTGTATTAGATGTGAGGATGCCGAGGGAAATTCCATCACTGGAGGACTGGTCTAGGAACCAGGCGAGATAGCGGTTTGGGTGAGTATATTTCTGTTATTTCAGCTCCCTAGGCCCCACTTCAAGGGTTAAGTTTTTATTTCCCTGAAGTTCTTCGTCAACTCTACTAAAGTTAAGTAATACAACTAGGTCTTGTCTCCACCAGCACATGACTGGTCAGTGAAGGAGAAGCAGCAGACTGAGGAACTCATCTCTCTGCCACTCTTTTCTGTTCTAGAATAGGCACGCCCCTTATTAGCACATGAGCACCACAGCACACCTGATTGGCTCCTGGTGCTGCTTCTATCTCCCCTAGTCTGAGCTTTGCTGTACAGGGACCACAAGAGGCTAATCCTAAGTAAAATGTAGGTACTCACAGTTGCTTTTAAAAGTACTTTTAAAGATTTTATTTTTTAATCTGAGGTCTAAGAGGTCAGTTTGAAACATTTCATTAATGTCTCATCTCAAAAGCTGGTTTAATATAAATTTATATCGCTGGTAATTAATTAAAACACTATATCACTCTTAAAAATGTTACTATATTGCTGATTCTGGGCACTTAAATGTTATGGTGATAAGTCTACAATATACATTCCAATCTGAAGAAGGCATTTACCTTGAAGTTAGGAGGAATTATGGTTTTTCCAGCAGGGATTTGAAGAATTATATTCTCGCCCTCAAATAACCAAAGGTCCCATCTGGATTGGTTGATGAGTAGAGCCCATGGGAGCAGTTCAATCAGCATAGTCTTGAGATGGGGCTTCCAGAGGGAAAGCTTCACCCGCATAGGGCTGTCCCACTGAGCCAGGTGCTCCACACTGTAAAGACAAGGTCACAGCATTACTTTGAAAGTCATGTTAAAACATCAAAATTAACTAATACAGTTCAAATAAATATAAAATACATCCTTTAAGTTCATTTATTGTCAGCAAAATAATATTTCCACAAATGCTCATTTTCTGTTATAAACGCCAAAAAGCTGTCAGCAGAGGTATTGCATTCTGTGAAGCTTCTAACATAAGCTCCTTACCAATAGTCCTGGGTTTCCTGGCTTCGTCTTGCACCAACGTCCACCAATGTATGTGCTTTGGCATGCATTAACACAATGTGTTAAAAAAGTGCAATGTGCTTGTGGTGCCATTACTAAATAATGACACCCCAAACGTGGGCAGTAAAAAGTACATGTTTGCCCATGTGTAGAGCTGCATCAAACACGCGGGGGGAAAACGAGAGGCTAAAAAATGCTGCATGATCTACTTTTTCGGACTTGTGGCACGTGCAGCAGCCCACTGATTGAATAGACTGATGTGCAGCAAAAAACAGCACATGAATGCAACGCAACATTCCCACAACATTGAGTGTGAACAGGGTCCGAATGTTAAAACATCCTGGAACCTGGGTCAGCTAGAACATATTGACCTGAATTGTGCAGGTGTTAATGCTGCAGATATGTCCTCTTGAATTCCAACTATTTAAGTTGTAAAATAGGCAGGAGCAGAAGAGAATAAAAACATGAACATCTGATGCCAAATGCAAACTCTCCTAATTTGTAATGAATTCATGTTGGTTTTGCATAACTGGAACATTTCTAAAAATATAAAAATTTGTTTATAAACATTGCAAATATAGGTACAATAGGGCTTTAATGACATGTAGTTGGTATTTAAAAAAAAAAAATTAAGTGCAATTTTCCATGCTACAAATAATAAAAAAAGCCATAATAATGTAATTATAATTAAAGAAGGATTTTTTTTTATTTTTAGTGATGGATGTAGTGAAAATGCCTTAATAAAAATTAGAGAGCCTCCAGATGTTCCCGTTTCGCCCAGGTTTCCATCCCACTAGAAAATGTACTTATTTTATTATATGCAACTACAAGGATGTCAATCTGTTGTTTAGTGATGTTACATTGAACAGCTACTGAATTAATTAAGTGGTGAAAAAAGCAGATGTAAAAGAAGAAAATATTTCCTTTTTCTTTAAAAGCCCCTTAAAGATGAAGCATTATAACATTCTGTAAGAGAAGAGCTGAGCAAAACATCTCCTAATTCCAAAAGTCTCCAATTACAAAGCTAAACGCAGTCACTAGAGAGGACACGAGCACCAACAGTTTACTCCTGCACCTCAATTAACCAACAGAAAGGTGGCGCTGCTGCTTTTGCTGTCTACAGATTTAGTGAAACATTAAAACAAGATAATCAATTCAGAAATACTTCAGTAATCAGATATCCTAAATATTTCCTTATAAATCCTAGGCTACCCTATGTGGGGGCTACTTGTAAAAAAAAAAAACTAGTCCTGGATTTTTTTTATTTTTTTTTATTTCAAAAGTAATTTCATGAAATATTTATCTTGATTTTGGATAAAGGAATGTTTATTATTATCAAGGACTACCTGCACTACTTAGGAACTCCAAACCCCAGCATGTCCTGGGACTAGCAAATGTTCAAAAGCTGGAGGAAGCAGGTGGAACATGGTTATTAATAATAACTTATTATTGTATTAACTTAATAACTTATTTTATAGTATGAGCTAACAAAGTTCTAGCCTAAGCAGTTTTTTTGGCAACTCCAGCCAAACAGGCGCAAAAATCACAAGCACAGGATTATTTTATCTGCAAAATTACTTAACCTACCTCCGCTGCACTGCACGGTTGCATAGCATGAGGAGGGTAGTAACGCTTTTTAAAGCCTGCAATACTGTAGGCTCCATTCCATTATCCTGAATTCTAGTTACCACCCCAAACTGATAAACTCCACTTTGGCTTCCTGTACTCCAATCTCCTACCATCCATTAGCAGGTAAGGCAATCATACTGTATATCTGGCTGACCTGTGGTAACTCAGCAGACTAGAGGTAATTACATTGGCTGAACTGTAAAGTGTATTTGAAACTTGTGAAATAAAATACATTTATTATTGTGATTCAACCACCTACGATGTGCTACATGGCAGCAGAAGGAGAGTGACCATACTACTCAGATCCAGCTATTCTGTAGACTCCCAGACACTGCCCTGCCTCCTGTTCTTTGTACTATTAGTGAATATCATTGCACTGGTGACTCCCACCCCAAGTTTTGCCCCTTTTGTAAGACCCCCTCATTATCTCCCTCTGTTGCCCTCAGCACCAGAAATATGCTCAAATGAATGCCTGAAAGCCTGATTAATTTTTTTGATGTGGCCAGTCTGTATAAAAACAAACATCTAATTATATGTGCATCAACAACAAAAGACTTCAATACTATTAAATGAATACATAACAGAATTTAAGGTTGTTTTTACATATTTCTGGATTTATTATTGGCTGCTTTATTTCTACCCTCTGCACATATCCTCCAACAGAGGCAGAAACCTACCTATCTGTATCTTTTTTAGTGTATGGCCATGCAGGCAGAGTGTTGCAATCTCCTCCGTAAAAGTCGGAAATAATTTGACTTGCAGAATACTCGCTTTGTGCTTTCATGGCAATTTGTTTAATCAGAGCTGTCGAGATTGGAACAGCACATTCTGAAGGCTCTTCTTCCTCTCTGGAGATAAAAAACAAAGCATACATTTATGGTTAGATGAAAACAAAACCCAACAATTTACTGAAGAACAACTGGCATTGCACCGAATAAGAAAGAAGTCCCTTATGAAGTGTGAGATTTCTACAGAAAACAGTTCTGGCAAGATATGGGAAGCTGGTGGATGCTTCAACCTAAACATTTCCACTAGAAACCTATAAAACTAGAAATCTATAAACAATTGGGCCACACAGCAAACTCTCTACACTGGTCTGACCATCATGTTCTATCTCTAAGCAGTTCCACTATCAAGGTAATAACTGATCACATTAAGTGAATGATTGCATGAAGTTTCAAACATAGGTCTGCATTGACTTCTACAGCACCGCCATACAAGGAGACAACCTGCATGAAGAGTTGTAAAATGTGGGCTGCGTTGTGCTTACCCCAGTGCAGGGGATAGGATAGTGTATTTACTGTTTGTAAATGAGCCCCTTAATTTAATGTATGCTATGGTGTGATGAAACAAAATGCATTTGCTGTCCTTAAACAGTGATACTGTAGGGAAGCTCTACCTCGCTTGGAATGTTAAGTGATGAGTGAGGTCTGGCTCGATGTTCTGCAGCTGCTTTTCCAGTCCTTTTCCAGGAATCACTTGTGCTTCATCTAGGCCAAGGCTTCTCTTTTCTAAATGTATAATAATGGGGTCGGGAAGATGGCTCCTCATGATAAAGAGGGGGCTGAACACGATCTAAAAAACAAAGAACAGAATTACATTACTTTCTGCTTTATCCAGCTGCCTAATGTTGTAAATTGTGGCTTCTAAGGTCGTGGTGACCTTCATCCTTTCCAGCACATGGGAGGTCACTGTGTTGTGCTATTTATTACTCACCATCCTTTGCTGTACTTGAGAGTTGGGCTCCAAGGTTAGCAGTGTGCACCACACATAAATAATGGCTCTGTTTGATGATGGCACCTGTGAGCAATGAGACGGATATTAACAAAGGAGTTTATCTTGGAGCTTCTTCTACTATTTCCTGCCTTTAATTCGACAACACATTATGCACAATGTTATCAGCCAGGACAGTCTTTGTAGATGGAATAAAGAATAAAATAATTTAATGAACTCTAATGGGACCTGTTTAATGGAGGCTTCCTCTCTACATTGCAGAGGTGAAGAAACCCCAAGCAGGGGTAATTGGTAATAATGAAAATGAGGTAAGTGATGCTCCTTCTGAGTTAAACCAAAAGGAGCACACATTACTATCCTACAAAACTCCCCATCAGATGTTTTGGGCAGTGTGTCTGTGGGGTGTAGGACAACTGGATGTGGTGGTTTGCTTCTACTGTCTCCCAATATTTATGTGGAGCAGGGAGGGAAGGGGGCTTTGGCGATGTAGTTCCCCTACTCTATAAGTTACTTCTGGGGTTTAGGGTGGGTTTCCACCTCAGCAGAATCTAAGCAGGACCTAAGCAGTGAACATTTATGAAAACAGTGCAATAAAGAAAAGTCCACCTGTGGGTATTCCATGGGTCACAATTAGTTTCCAGTTCCATAGTAACTGGAGCTAGTGATTTGCATTCCAAGCTGTTCATGTAATTGTTGACCAGAGTCCTGGGTGCATCACAGGACAGACTGGATTTAGATAGGGTACTACAGTGGGGATACTCCGATTCTGAACAAGCACTGCAACATGAAGTAAAATAACTAACTAACCAGCTATATAGGTTGGAGCAGGTCTTCCATGTCTACTTTCTTGGAATGCAGCACCTACACAAGATATCACATTATTTAACTTTGGATACATAAGGCCACTGGGGCCTTAATATGCAAGGGGTTTCTCTGGCAGATCCAGCAAGTCTAGGATGGCCTCTACGCCAAAGAAGGTAAACAGATCGGGTATGTGCTCTGGTGTCTAAAGATGGAACTACCCCCACCCTTTCTAACTTGGGAGATGGAAAGGGTGTCCCTAGGCATATGATGCTCCTACAGACTGAATTCACTCAAGCAGGGTTTTGAGTAGACATCACAGAATAAGCATGGCATGAGAGATTGAGTAAAATATGGACCTTGGACCCATGTGTGCATTCAGATGTGTTTTGGTGTGGAGGTGTCATGATGGATGTGGTCTGCTGTTCAGGATCTCTGTGTTGAGTAGCTCAGATTAAAATTTTGGTGTTGTTCCTTCTATGTTCAATGAGAAATAAGGCGGCAGTACAAACCTTTTTATAACATAGGCAATATTGTTTTGTTGGCAACACTCTGAGTGGCGTACTCCCTTTCATCACTTGCGTTATGGATTTATTTTACAATGGGAACATTGTCTGCAGGGAGTCCGTATGTTTTCTCCATGTTTGTATGGATTTTCTTTGAGTGCATCAATTCCTTCCCATAACTCTATGGCTATTTGCACTTGACCAAATTGGCTCTAATCTGAACCTATTTCCCATGGCCAGCCCTAAGTTTCTCTTGAGATAAAAGGCCTGGGCGTTGTTCATGTACCTCAGCCCTGTAAAAAAAAAATTACATCTGCGACTAAGCAGGCTGATATGTGCTGGCTGATGTGCCTAATGGCATAGATGGACTTACGCGTACACGCAACACTATTACTGCACAGAATTTCCAAGCTGAAATATAAATGCCATCTTCTGCAGCCAATAAATCCAGACACATGCAAACATTCCACCCCAGACCCCACTGACACTCGGCAAGATGCAATGAACATAAAGTCTGCTGAACATCGCAATAAGGGAGGAATTTATTGTGTCAAGCAAGATTTTTTTCTTTTTTTCTTTTTGGAAGGGCAGGAAATCCATGTCTAACATATCAAGAGTAAAGCAAACAGATGTAAGATATCTACATCACATAATCAAAGAGTAAGGGGCTTGCCAACTTCTAAACAAGCCAGGAACATAGGGTGTGTAAATGAGCGCATTGCTTAAACATTTTCTCACACACAAGCTGCGCAGTGCTCCCCAGTAGCGTGTCTTGTAATGTGATGAAGATACATCACTACTGCAAGCAAGAGCAATAATATTTTACTTTACAACCACTCAGACCCTTACCTTCCAATCATGCTAAACCAATTATGGGCAAGCTTCAGGCCTCCAATTGCTGAGGTTCAACAGGTCCAAACATTCCCCACTTCTTCTTTCTGGGCAAACTGCAGATCTCAAGCTCTGGAGACTTTGCATGTCCCAGCTTACCTGAAGTAACTAAATTAGATAGGGGCAAGCTGCAAACCTCCAACTGCCAGTTTCACAGGTTCCAACATTCTCCACTTCCTTTTTTTCTGGCTAAGCTGTAAATGTCAAACTCTGGAGTCCTTGCAAGTCTTAGCATACATGAAGAGACAAAACCCGCCATGGGCAAGCTGTAGACATCTAGCTGTTCAGGTGGTTAACTTTCCATACCAATACAAAATCACAATAAACCCACTATGCACAAACTGCAGACCTACAGCTCAGAAGTACCGATATAGGTCGGCCTTGGGGAATTATATTATTATTGGGTCCATGCCAAATAACTAAGCAATGTTATATTGCAGAAAAGCTGTAACTTAAAACTTTAAAAAAAGCAGTATTACAAATATTCATAAGTATTTAAGGAAATTTTAGAATTTTTAAACTTGGGATAAGAGGTTTTAGTCTTCAGACTTCCTGTTCCGGTTCCATTCTGAATGGACGGCTAATAGATAACATGTGCAATGGCATTACAGCCAATATATTTTAATATTTTAGAGTTGCACTTCTGCTTGAAAGAATGAAGAATGTCATATGCAAGTTGTTCTAATCTAAATACTGGTCCTTTGTTGAAAATACTCAATATTATTGTTTCTTTATAAGACTTGGTTTCATCTAATTTTAAGATAAAGACATGTTGTAAATCACACCAGTTAAATCTGTGTCTGTATTGCATGTTCAAACCTTAATACCAGAAGTAAGAACAGGTTAACAGATGTTTACTCCAGGAGTATATAATGAGATTTGAAATTCTTCTAGAGAAACCCACTAGATTTTAGGAGACTAAATGTACTAGAGTACTAAAATTTTATGATATTTAGTCGACTAAAACTAGACTAAAACTAAAACAATTCAGATGACTAAAATATGACTAAAACTAAATAGTATTTAATTTTAGTCAAAAGACTATGACTAGAACTAAATCAAAATGTGCTGTCAAAGATAACACTGCCTCAACAATTCTACGCCATTAAACTCATAAATGGAGGAAGAAACTGTGGAACACTTTAATGCAGTCATGTGTGCCATTTTCGATGAGTTAGTTTATTTATTGAATATATATATACATATATA
>NW_017306284.1:1133726-1150530 GCF_000935625.1 Nanorana parkeri | reverse complement strand
ATATATATATATATATATATACATACACACACACACACACATACACAGCGCTTTACAGAAAACCTAAATACATTCACATCATTCTTTGCCCCCATCACGAGTAATCGCATTAAATGTTAAATCTTGAATGCTTATCTTGTTTAATAACTATTTCTTATTCTTAAATGTATTTATGTGATGTAACCCCTGGGCAACCACTAAGAGTAAATTCTGCTGAAGTCAGACCAGTACAAGATTAATTAATATTAGTTCATAAGGGTTAATGCATCTAAAGCCAATCTGTTGCAAAAATAAAGTCCAATGTAAAGTGGCTCCTTGCAAAGAAGACATTGCATACTGACCTATCCTGCTGCCTGCTTGCTGATCTCATCAGTAGTGAAGAGAAACCGCCCTTTAAAAATCCTGCAGATTATGACACTTCCAGGAGTGACAATATTCTGGGCCCCGGCTGTGCTTATTGGTTTGACCCACTGTCAATACTTGCCAATACTGTGTCTTGTAGTGGTGTAGGAGCTAGTGGCAGGAATGTGCAGCAGTAAATGAAGAAATTGACTTTCCCAGAAGTGTCAGATTCTGTAGAATCTTCAGTAGGTGGTTCCTCGTCACTAATGCAGAGATTGGTGGTGTACACAGCAGAAGCTGCAATTATTCAATGACTTTATGGCAGGGATACCTTTATTTTAGACAGAGAGTCACTTTAAGTGTAGTAACCTATATAAACCAATATGAATCCATCCTGTGTAGGTCTGAACTCAGCAGAATGTATTCTGAATGGTAGCTTTTGGTTACATCACATAAGAAATACATTTAAGAATAAGAAATTATTAGTAGACAAGGTTGTTGGTGTTTGCTGATGGGTTTGGTGAAGTGACATTAGGGGAGCTGGTTGGTCAGGTTTTGCATCAACAGTGACCTCTCCTTTGAGACCACATGACCAATGAACAAGCATTATCTATATGACCAGCTACCAAAAAAAGAGCCAAAAAAGGTATTTTGCAGTCTCTTGTATCATTTGCTTAATTTAATAGAGCGGCATTACAAGTATTATTTTTGGTTATAAAGTATTGGTCTGCTTTAATACAGAACAGCGATAATTACATAAATGACATTCCAGTTTAATAAACATGTCATAACGGGTATATATTTCTGCATTACTTCAGTAGGCTTCAGCAGCAGAAGGTCCCTAGAAATTATTTAAAGACGCCAGAAACCGTGCTGCATGTTCCCCAACCCTGTGACATTTGGAAAGAAAATCTTTGAACTGAAATGTCAACAAAAATCTCACAGTATATAAATAATACACATATAGCTGTGCCCACACGCAGTGGATGTTTAGGCAAGTCTCTGAAAAAATAAATAGCAAAGATGACAATTTGAATTCCTGCGCCGCAATAAGCGACTGGAGGGCGATTTGTAAAGCGAGGCTGTGACTATGAGTGCATTCTTCTTTGGAGCACAGAGAGAATGGAATTACATTTATACAGTACAAACAAATTACTATTTTGGTCAATTAGAAAATTCTTCGAGGCATGTGCTGCTATTTTGTTACTTGAGTTGCAGCAATAATTTCTTAATTAAAGATCCAACAAAACTCAAAAACTATCATTTCATATTCTTGATTTGTGAAAGTTTTTTAGCCTTGAGCATAACTAAACACTTCGCGCCAAAATCTTAATGTGAGGGATTTCTGGGACTTTCAAAACATCTTGTTTGTATTTTAAATGCAATTGTCTGACTAGGTTCTCTTCCCTATAAACTAGACTGGAGAAGGGAAAAAAAGCTATACTCTTGAATACATTATTCTCTTTATTTTCTACTCATATACCAATTAGTATGTCTTAGGGGTCCATTTAAAAAGCAAAATTATGGTCTTGCCTCGACCATTCTACTGCTTTTAAAAGTTAAAAACAAGTCATATGCTTTGTAAATATGCTAAGTGCTCCTCTGGCCTTGGAGTCCCACTATTAAAGAGAATGAGAAAACAAAAGAAAGCTGGGATGAGAGTTAGTCATGTGACCGGCCTCTCCTCCAAGCATGGAGTTTTCTCTGCTACCTTAAATAATGATGTACTGCAGGCTCCACACCGTGGCCTGCATTTTATGAATGGGCTTCAGAATATAGGCCACAGTGTGGAATAACCTCTTAAAGTCTACTAGAAAAACAGATAGTGAAATCCACTCTCTTTACACAGTGAGCCAAATGCCAGAATATTTATTCTGTACTGTTGCTAGATAATCTATAGTGCTCTGGAAGTTATTTGTCATTAGTTAAATGATTAATAACTACATATTTAAAAAAAAACATCTAATAAATGAGTTTAAAAAAATCATAAGATTAAAAAACATTAAAAACAAGAACTGACCCCAAAATCATAATGGTTTCCCTATAAAAATAATAGTAAAATGTATGCAATTATATGCAACATAATATGCAATATATGTAACTGTTGTTAGCCACTAAATGAATGAGATCCTAATAGGTTGGACTTGATGGACTAATGTCTTTATTCAACCTCAAATACTATGTAACTATGTAACTATGTAAAATAAAAATGAGAATATTTGAAAGAAAACCTGTAGTGGCTGCAAAAAAGATATATTATGGTTGAGTAACTATATAATGCAACATAAGATGTCATAGTACCTGAAACGCATCCTCTCACGACACCATCAGAGACTACTGTTGAACTTGTATGTATAGAGAGAGTAGATCTAACTCCTTCCCCATTTGACAAAACTGTGTCTGAACAACCTCTTGCACTGCTAGGCCTAGGTGTTGCCACATAAGGGAGTGGTGGGGGTTGATTGAGACTCTACCGGCTGTTAGGCAACATCTTCCATTTGGCCAATTATAGTATATACCTGGCTGCCATGCCAGCCAAAATCTCTATAGTTTATGGCATCCTCTTAAGACCCCATTCACACTGAGCGACATGCAAATCGAGCGACGTTGAGCGACGTGTCGCGCGATTCCTATTGGGCTGTATGCAATCAGGAGCAATATCGCTCAAAATCGCTCTAAAAAAGGGTCATGTAGAAGCGACAAGCTACCAGCAACGAGCTACAAGCGATATTGAGCGATATTGAGCGACATTGAGCGACGAGATGTGAACAGCCACATTGAATTGTATTGGTGAAGCTACATAGAGCGATATAGTGCGGAAATATGAGCGATATCGCTACAAAAATCGCGCGATAAATCGCTCAATGTGAACGGGGCCTAAAGGAGAACTATGGGGTTAAGGCTTTTCCCCATAGTTCTCCTTTGGGTAACGGGAGGACACAAACTAGCGTCCTCCCGTCACCCTAGGCTCAGTATACCGCGAGCAGTAACTCGCGGTATACTGAGACGCCACAGCTGAAGCGGATGCCGACAATTGTGCCGGGATCCGCCCAGCTGTGTGACTGACAGCTGGCTCAGCCTATCTAGAGGCACAGCCAGCTGTACCCGCCCCCTCCCCCGTCCGTTCCGCCAGTCAGCGCTGGCGGATCGGAGCGGGGAGGGGGGAATCCAGCCCCTCCCCTGTCACGGCAGAGAGCCGTGACAGGATCGAGAGGTGAGCGAATGCCTGTATGTGTTCGCTCACCTCCCAATCTACTGAGCTGACCTGTGACAGTCTCATTGTCACAGGTCGGCTAGAACTATGAGGTGAGTGAAAAGCACTCACCTCATAGTTCTCCTTTAACAAATTTGTATCTGTGCTTGAACATGCACATTAATGTCTTTACTGGCCTATGCATCAAGGTCTCTCTGTGAGCCCATCACAAAGAGACCCAGCTAAATACATTTTTGCAGTGCTTCCTAGATAACATTCGCAGTATATTGACCAACAACATTTACGAAAGGACCACAGAATTCTTGCATAATGTGCAAGCATACATGCATATTATGGTACACTTATGGCAGACCTTCTTCCCTGGTGGATTGCAAGGTACTAGGGAGTAAGGTCTATGCTCCCCTCGTCACTCCACCCACAGCCACTGTCATCTTCTACCAGGTCTGGCACTTCTATTCTTTGGCCATAGGGTAACCAATGATGACTTAGATGCCTGTGCATATGTGATGGAGTTACATTGTCCCGGCTACATTCTTGGGATCTTGCAAATGGCAGAAATGTTAACGTTACTGCAAATGCACCACAGACAGTGTACACAATGAAAAACTGTAACAGACACTGCCCAAAAAACTCTACTTGCGATCAATAGTTTTTTTTTAACTTTAGTTCTATTTTAAGTGCTGCCTAGCATTGCTTGTATAATTGAACCTACTGACTTCAACAGCAAACTTCTGGGCATGCTTGACTTCCACTTACCTGAAGGATGAAGCTGTGATCAGTAGCATCAGCAGCCAGGCAAACATCTCGAGACCATTCTTCTTCTCCTTTTGCTCTTAGACACATTTCCGTAAGCTCAGTGTTTTCCAGTACATAGGAAGGTAGTTTCTGCTTCTCTGTTAGGCAGTCAAAATGCTCTTGCACCACAACTTGGCCATCTTGTCCCACACAGTGCTGGACTACCTTCAGCTCAATGCTCTCTGACAAATAACTGCAAATGATCTGCCTTCCACAGATTATCACCTAGGGGAATAATAAGGAATGTAAGAAACAAATTAAAATGATTTAAAAAAACAAACGGTACTTTAATCTTCATCATATGTGATAGAGAAGGACAAACGCAGGCCATTCTCCTTTTAGCACAGCAGAAGCACTTATTCTCATCACAGAAAACAAATGAACACCATGACCAATGACAGACCTAATAAACAGGAGTGGGCATTATTATGACAGATTTGGACTTGATGGACGTATGTCTTTATTTAACCTCAAATACTATGTAACTATGTAACCAGAATCTGCTACCCTGCACAACAACCCCTCAACCACATCAAGCCAAAAGGTCAATGTTCACAGAACATTGAATGGACGTTTGCAGTGCATCATCCTACCCTGGTTCTTCCTTTTTCCTGCATCAACATGCTAATGAAATGTTTAAACACCACCTTTCTATTTTCATTACATATCAAATTTATACCTCTGTGCCTCTCTTTGAAAGAAGAGAAGATCATGGCCGGTGGGAGGGGCAGGCAAGGTGCTGTACATAGTTTCAAGAAAACATTACATTCCCTTGCATCAGTACTCCTCTCAAGGGCCCTCAGCCCAGATGCAAGCCTTGGGCTGGCTCCTGGGAGGACTAATGTAAATATTCCTAGGCAGGCGTAATTTGTTATTATTATTATTATTATTATTATACAGCATTTATATAGCAGCAACAATTTACAGCACTTTACAAAACTGAGGGAGACAATACAGTTAACAATGCAATTTCGATACAGGAGGGTTGGGAGGGCCCTGCTCGTGAGAGCTTACAATCTAGGAGTGGCAAGTGATACAAAAGGTAATAACTGTTTGGGATGATTTAATGGAAGTAATTGAAAGGACGGTTATATCGAGGTGTAATAGGCTTCCCTGAAGAGAGCAGTTTTCAGGAATCGTCTAAAGGTGGACAGAGTAGGAGATAAGGGGATAGATTGGGGTAGGGAGTTCCAGAGGATGGGAGACGCTATGAAAAAATCCTGGAGGCGAGCATGCGAGGAGGCGACGAGAGAGCAGGAGAACAGGAGGTCTTGAGAGGAGCGAAGAGGACGGTTTGGGTGATATTTTGAGATGAGGTGGGTGATATAGGTAGTCTTTGCATGTTATTGTTAGAATTCTGAATTTTATACATTGGGGAAGTGGGAGCCGGTGGAGTGATTGGCAGAGAGGAGCGGCAGACAATGAATGGTTAGTAAGATGGATGAGTCTGGCAGCAGCATTCATGAAATGCAGCTGAACTCGACGTGTTGGTATGCATGAGGCCTTAAGGTAATTAAAAGTATTTTTAAGATTTAACTCCTAGGCTTAGTGTCAATTTAAATCAGGTCCAAGTAACAAAGTGAAACTAAATCAGAGAAGTGCGCAGATGAGAATTTTCTGGATAATGAAGGGCATCTTGAGATGCCTACCATTAGGCTGGACATATATATTCAACAGTTTAAAGAGATGACAAAAGTCTTAGTTTTGAAATGAGTAGGAAATGGTTGAAAACCCAACTAGCATCCCATTGAGGAGATTTAGCTTCATTTTCTGTCCTGCAAACACAAAAGGAATCCAAAGGGAAACCAAAATAAGGGCATATCTCCTTTAAGAGAGTCATTATAACTGAAGTTCCATTCGAAGACTTCCTGTCACAACAGTAAACTTTAAAACTGACACATTTTGGCTTTTCCATCTCTGTCTGTCCCAGAGACAATGATCACCAGGAGAAAGAATAAATCTCCTCAGCGGAGACATTGACAACAGTAAAAGCACAACCCCCCCCAAAAAATATATTAGGTTTTGGCACCAAAATGAAACCGTTTTCTACTTCTGATTACTTGTGATGGCAGCATGAATGTAAAATACAAAAGCCATGTTTGCATTGCTGCAATCTGCCCTGTGACACTGTCATCTTTACATGTAATGTAGAATCTCCTGAGGACGTACTTGTTTTTGCACCCCGTTCAGCTGCTCCACTTTTATGATCAGACTTGCAGTCCTGCCCTTATAGTGAATGGTCCGGATAAACGTCCCTGCGTTGTCCACGTTGAAGGGCTCTGACCAGCGCCAGTTTCCCCAGCCCTCGATACAGATGTGAAGCAGCTGCAGGGAGATACAACATCCATTAAACAGTTAGGGTCATGAATACACTGCTTTCTGTCATTACAGATTCATTATCATTCTTATGAAAAGATTTAAGCCTTTCAGCTTCCTGAGGGGGGAAAATATTTTAACCTCCTTGGTGACACACAATTTGTTATATGCTCTTCATTTTTTTTCTTCTGTTGCATGAGCTCTATAGGCATATTTAAAGTTTATTTCTAGGCAATTTTGTTTTGTTTCAGACGCTCTATTACGTCTTTATTACTGGCTGTGGCCCCTTTGGAAAGATTCATCCCTCTATTTGTACTGGTGACAATTGTCATGGAGAAAGAAAGTGAGGGGGAAATCCAAAATCGAAGGACCTACCTACCTAGGAGCGGAATTCCCTTCACTTTGGGAGATTTCCTCTAAGATCCTGTTGCCTTTTTGGGTCAGGAAGTAATATAATATAGTAACGTAATAACCTGGCTGGGTTTTTTAAGCCTTCCCTACTTTTCTACCATTCCCTTCCTTACTTTTAACCCTTCCCTACTCTAGTAACTGTCAATGAATGAGCCAGATTAACCCGGGTTCTACAGATTGGAAAGAGGGGCTTTTGGGCCAACACAACATACCTGCTTGATTTAAATTCATATTTCATGTTTATTAAATACTTGCTTAATTTTTTTTAAAAAGACAATAAAATCCTTTTATAAAACAAATATATGTCTGGGAACAGTTTTCAGATGCTGGTCCATATTTACATATACAAATAGCTTGATATCCATCCATAACGGTATAGAAAACCGACTATGGCTTCCTCAGGAGGATAGACACAGCAAATGCGAACCAGCGCGTTATGGGTCAATGTGGAAAAAAATTGTGCTTGCAGCATTTTGATCGTACTGGACCGCAGGCATAATGCGCCTTGCGATCCCATGCGGCCGATCACATTGCGGCCGGAGGGTTTGGGTACAGTGCCATTCACTTCAGTGGCCCACCACGCCCCCTCCTGCCCCACAAAAAAGTGAGCCGGCCGCAATGCAAGGCAGTGCGTTCTGGCCAGTATCGGGCCGGAAGGCACTGCATCTGGTGTGAACGGGCCCTTAAGCAGCCAACACATCTAAGGACTAGCCAGCTGCAAAATATTCAATTTTTGTTTTGGGATTTAGATACACTTTAAAACAAACATCCTACATAAAGATCACTCGGTCTTTTCTGTGCTATAAATCTTTTTTTAGCTTGCACTGCAGGAGGTCGTGTACTCTGATTGTGTAAGAAGAGCCCCTTCTATGTGCAGTGTCCTTGTCATCAGCCTGAAAACAGACATAAGCAAACACAACAGAGTCAGGCGGTGGGTGGCTTCTGAAGCGATGACTGACACTTGCGCTGCAGCTAGGCCGGCCTGTAATCTTATCACCATTATTAACCACTACAAGATATTTCAAGGTTTACTGTGCTGTTTGGTAATAACAGATTTATGGCCGGGAATGAAAGCCTTCTAGTAACGCTGATATGGATTCACACCACAAACTGATCTTTTTCAGCTGAAAAGAAACAGAAGTTAGTGGAATTATGTTATAGTACTGCAGGCTACAGATACAAAACTCAGAAAAAAACTAAATAATATGTAATATCAATTTATATCCACAAGGTCTCTGCTCCATGGCCAACCAATCTTACAGATTCTTTTGCAGCATTGGAGAGCTACTATCTCCCATCAAAGGAAACACAGCAGATGCTAAAAGCTTAGAGCAACAAATATATTATGAAGTTAACATTTTTATAAACTTCACTGTCTGCAAACTTGGAATGAAGACAACAATGCCTGATGATGACAGATTAAAAGAGAACTATGGGGTAACCTTTTTATCCCATAGTTCTTATAAGGGTCACGGGAGGACATATTCTAGCGTCCTCCCGTGACCCAAACCTCAGTATAAAGCAAGCTATTGCACACTATATACCGATATCACTGCAGCCGGGACGGATCCCGACAATGCTGTTGAGATCCACCCATCTGCTTGAGTGACAGCTGGCTTTGCCTATGTAGAGGCAGAGCCAGCTTTGCCAGTGGGGGGGTCCCTGTGGGGAGCCGTGACTAACAGTCACCGCTCACTGCAGGGAGATGATCGGAAAGTGAGCGAGCGACGGTATGTGTTCGCTCACTTCTCGATCTATAGAGCTGACGTGTGACAGTTTAATTGTCACAGGTCAGCTCAAACTATGAGGTTGAGTGAAAAACACTCGCCTCATAGTTCTCCTTTAAAGGTGTTTCTTGCAGCTTTAAGGTTTTGGGGGTTTAAACAATTTACAGAGCCATTAACTCTGTGAACCTCCAAACTTTTCCTGCAAATAATGGCAAAAATAAACTTAATTTCTTTTAATGTTTATTGTAATGTAATGCCGCACTACAGCCACCAGATGGAGCCTACAAAAAAAAATACAGTAAACTCTGGTATCCGGTATTCAACTAACCCGAACTCTCATCTAACCAGTACTCACTGTTCTGCTGATCTGAGGCATGTATTATCCTGGAAACGATTGTTGGGGGGAAATGTATCAAAGCTGGAGCAGTTGCCCTTGGCAACCAATCAGCTTCTCTCTTCAGTTTGTTCAGGTAAGATTTGAAAATGGAGAGGAGCTGATTGGTTGTCATACACAGTTGCTCCAGATTTTGCCTGCCCCCGTTTTGATAAATTCCCCTCCGTCTGTCTATTTGTCTTAATTTGCTTTGATTACACATTTCAATATTAATATGAAGTCAATACAGAGTTTATGTTATGGTATGGTATGGGGGCATGGCATTAGTTAGACCTATTTTACATAGTATCTCTCAAGCAACCAGAAACTACATTTATCTGGAACCTTCCAATCCCTGTGGATGCCGGATAACAGGGAGTTTACTGTACTTTATTCCGACGCTCCTCAGCTCCATCTAGTGGCCATACTGCTGTATTCCATTACATTCGCCTTGAAAAGAACTGATACTAAGACAATTCATTTCTGCCCGTCTATTTGCACAAATTGAACGTTCAAAGGGATTCGCAGGGCGAATGACTATGCAAATTGTTGATAAATAGACCCAGGGGGGTTAGCCAATAAAGAGCATCACACCAAACCTGCTTCTGTCACCTTTCTACAACACCTTGCTGAATTGATGACAAGCAGGCCAAATATTTTTTGCGTTGATAAACAAAAATAGGGAAGGTTGTTTGCTTAGGAAATTCAGGTTCATACAGTAAAGCTGTGTTCCCTTCAATCATCCAACCATGTGTAAGTTATTTTCTTTTAAAGGGTTTCTAAACCCTCAGCTTTTTTTGCATATATCTACTGCTAGCAAGCAGTAGATATATGCAAAAAGTGTTTTTAAAAAAACCGGCTTTAACAACGGTTTAAACTTACCTGTGTCTTCCCCGCGCGCTCCCGCCGGAAAATGTGAAAATGCTCGGGCGGCCGCAAAGCATCTTAGGGCGAGCGCATGCGCAGTTCCCATTTACGGCCGGGACGCGGGGAGAGACACAAGGTAAGTATATGGACGCGTGCACCCGCATGCAGACACCGTGGGACAGGAAGTGCCAGCAAGCTCAGAGGAGTCAGCGCTGGATCGGAGACTCGCAGCAGCGCTGGAGAGAAAGCTGAAAACTACAGGAAAGAAGAAGATCCGATTAAGAAACATTATTTAAGGTAAGTCCTTACACTAACATTGGGGGGAGGGAAAAAGAAAACATTTCCAATGTCACTTTAATTTCACTTGCGCATGGTTGGATATTCAAAGTGAACATACATTTACCGTATTTACCAGGGATGCACCGATACCAAGTACAGATACTTTTCCAGCTCCAAGACTAGACTAGAGAAAAATTAAAAAGTTAGGAGGCAGCTGTCATTTGTAAGGAGCACACGGAGCTCCTTGGATTTGTACATCTCTGTTTTAATGTATGATTTTGTTTTTATAAATATAAAGGGATGCACCGATGCCATTTTTGCCTGTACAAGTACTGATACTTGTCCAAGTACTCACAGATACAAGTACTGATACATTTTTGTTTATTGTCATGTGACAGTTTTTCTAAAACAATACAGACTAATGATTTCAGGACAGTGGTGGAGCGCCAGAGCCAGGTCCCTGCTGCAACCGCTGCTACCCTGGTAGTTCTCATGAAAATGCCAAGTATCGGCACTGGTATCTGAAAAGTATCGGTGCATCCCTACTAATTACTATCATTCACTTTGTAATGTGAATATACAGTTTACTAAGCAAACAACCTCTACTTCTTTAGTAAACCAACTCCACTGTGTGTATACAGCTAACATAATAGTGAATTTGATGGATATAATGGATTAGTGATGCACACTAGAAGACAGACAAATAAGAGCAGAAAGAATCACATAGCTTCTGCATGAAGTCCCAGCGTGTGTGAGAACTAGAGCCGTATAAACACAGCACTTGCTGACTCACTGTCACTGAGGAATACACTTGTCTGTTTAAATTTGCTAGACACAGACTTGCTGGCACGGTAACTCTCCCTATACGTTACAAATGTAATGCTACTGTGGCTCCACGGTTCACTAAAGACAAAGCTGACCGGGCCAAGTGAATAAGATGACAAGCTTGTGAAACACATTCTTCAAGCTTAACATTTCACTTGTAACTGCACTCAAAAGAAAATTACAAGCATTGTATACAGTCAACGGTTTCCCCCAGGAAACAAAAAATGCCTTGTTACCCATTGCAACCATTTATTTTTATTTAAAGTTGCTTTAATTGTTTACTCTAACAGAAAACAAGATGAATTCTGGGCACCATTTCCTTATCTGAGTATTTATTCTAAATTAAAATATGAATATTTGATTTTCATGTGGCTCTGTATTTTCAAGATAATAACAAATTTGTAAGAGAGATTGGCAGGAACATTCTCGATTAGCTATTTGAAAGTCAGATAGTGGCACCAAGGTTTTTGTTGAAATTAAATCACCTAATAGGAAAGCCACCCAGAGAAAATAGTGTTTTCTGTTTATGTCAAGAAAAGAGACACTAAACTCAGAAATGAAATATTAAAAATATATTCAAGTTCCTTAACTATTAACAAAAATGTATCCTTTTTGTGTATCACTCGGCTGTAGATCCTCAAACCATCTCTGAATTGGTGCCGACATTGTCCTTCCTTCTGGAGGGTGGCTACTTTTGTTCCCCATGGTCCCTCTGTGTGTTGTAAAGTAGTCACCGCTCCAAGCTCACTCCCGTGATGGACTACAATCTCAATACAAATTAGTAAACTGAACATGAGAATGTAGTCCATCACGGGAGTGAGCTTGAAGCGGTACCTACGAAAATGATGATGTTGGGTAGCGCTGCGCATGCCCGAGTGAGAGAAAAAATTATAGGGCCAATATTTATGCATATCTCTAAAATGATGACCTGTAGAGGCTTTTAAAGCGTTGTCTATGGATTTTTTGGGTGACTACATTTTGTCGTCGTTTCACAGACTCACACAATCTCTAACCTGGGCATGTCGGGTATCTATATATTTGTTGTAACCTCATCTTTTATATTTTAAAAATAGTATTTTATTGTGTTTTGGGGCACTAAATTTAACTTAAGTTTATTTTTCACAAAATCTTGGGTTTGATAAGTTGTGCTAATATCATGCAACATAAAAAACTTGCAACTGCCACCATTTTATTCTACAGGGTCTTGGCTGTAGAAAATATATAATGTTTGGGGTTTTGAAATAATTTTCAGGCCTAAAATATGGATTATAACATGAGTGCAAAAAAGGGGAAAAAAAGGCCTCGGTCATTAAACGGTAAATTAGTATACAGGAGGAAGAGGAGGTTTCATCAAATAAGCAGTACCCACCATAAATTCACAGAGGCCTGCAGCCATGGCACCCTAAACCATGACCTATGTGACCAAGTGAGAAATCCAGCCTTGGCTTTTTTGATGTTGGAGAGTCAACAAATTATACTATAGAGATGCAGAACCTGACCATGCGTGCAGTGGTATAAACAGTCTATATGATGTAAGTAAGCCTTCATTAGTTCCTTTAGGCACCATTTTGCTTAGCGCAAATAAAGAAGCAAATAAAGCAAATAAAGAAGCAATAAAATGTATAAACTTGAAAAAATATTGAGCAAACAAATGCAGCCAAGTGCAGACCAGTTATATAATGCAGTGATCATTTATGTATTAATTAAAACAGATTTTAAAAAAGATGAGATGGCCACATCATAGATAATCTCAGGCAGGCCAGCGATTTAGCATTTACAGAGTTGTCAAATGGTCAATCTGGGACAAGAATAGTGATAAGAGAATATGGAAACCATGCTTAGTATTTCTCACCAATACTTAATAATTGGCCATGGCATCAGATCTTTGCCTTTCCCCATCAAGCTTCAACTTCCTTTACTACAACAAATACAATATTTTCCTTCCTGTGAAATTTCGATAGTGTCCCGCATATGGAAAAGCTTCACAGAGCAGCTGTTTAATATCTTAAGTAACTAAATGGATAAATGTGTCCATTGATGGAGTTACCAAGATTGATGGATAGAAAAAATAATAATATTCTAATAGTGCTAAGGTCTTGGATATGAAAAAAGTAAAATATTCCCCAGGTCATTATTAGCTGGCATGAGAAAGGATATGTTCTGGGACACTATGTATCAATCAGCTCCCGAGTTCACAGAACATTTTGTTAACAGGTACAACGTTAACAGCATTCTTTGCATTATGAACTTGCAAACGTGAGCCTGTCCCTTAAACGGTGAAATACCGAGCTGGGAGCCAAGTGAGCCTCGAGATATACATTTGGGCATACTGCAGAGGAACTCAGAAAAGGTTATGAAGTTGGAACAGCGCTGTTATTATTTTTATACATATTTCACAGCATGAACAAGCCTTTTGTTATTGTTTAGCAGTTCCCCGAGGTCCATGCATAGTCCCCTATTGTCTGAACACGTGCAGCAACTCAGGGAACCACACAAGCTATTGAAATCAGTGAACGGGTTGGCTTGATCTTGAGGGCACATAAAACAGTGCTAGATGTCTCTGGAAAAAAATAAATAAATGTGTGCTGCTTTGCAGTAATGTAAAAGTCTCATGATCTCTCATAATAGCCAAACACTGTTCAGTTATGCCACTCTGTCATTAGCATCCACACAGAGCCTTTTTTTTTTTCATTTTAATTTCAGTATTTAAATTGTACCCTAATACTAGGCATTGCTTCACAGTGTGTATAACTATAGTCATAGCAATCCTTGCCCAAAGCATACTATGTCCCTATCACACTTAAAGGAGAACTATGTGGTCAGTGTTTTTCCCCATAGTTCTCCTTAGGGTAACGGGAGGACACAAACTAGCGTCCTCCCGTTACCCTAAGCTAAGTATACCGCGAGCTACAGCTCGCGGTATATTGAGACGCCGCAGCCGGAGCGGATCCCGACGTAGATGATGGGATCCGCCCAGCTGCGTTAGGGCCAAGCTGGGTGGAAACCACTTTAGGTACCAGGATTTTTTTCTTTTTGCATTTTACAACCCCAATTCCAAAAAAGTTGGGAAGCTGTGTAAAATCTACATAAGAACAGAATGCAATGATTTGCAAATCCCATAAACCCGTATTTTATTCACAGTAGAAAATAGAAAACATATCAAATGTGTAAACTGAGAAAATTTACCATTTTAAGAAAAAAAGTAAGGTCATTTTGAAATTGATGGCAGCAACACGTCTCAAAAAATATCCAATATTGCAATACAGAGTAGTATTGTAAAGGTGCCCATAGGAGTTCGATAGCAGTCTCCAGGAATCTAATACTTATGGGCTAGCCCCAAAAAAGTGTTTTCTGTAAACAATGCAATTGGACTTGGTTTTCTAGTACTGTCTTCCTCCTGTACTGCCTGTACACATCTCCCTTTACGCCCTCCATTACGCTTAACAGGAACTCCTGTGCGATTGGGGTACGTCGTCTGTTATTAAGCTAGAACACAAGGATGTAAAATTTGTTGAACATCCCCCTAAACGATTTTCCGACTTGCTATACACGAATGGGATGGTTATGTTGTTCTTTTCCCCTTTTCCTGTAGGTTTTGTGTTTCTGTGTTTTTTGCCGTTTTAACAAAAGGCCCTGTATGGTAGGCACAAGCTTTCAGATTTCTCTGTATTGCTTGTCCTAAGACTTAACATTGGTTGTCACTGTCTCAGTCTGGGGGTGTAAAATTCTAATAATTCTATGCTTGTGTTCCAGTAGGTGGTGGGAATTAAGCAGCAAATACTAGTCTGTATAAAAGAGTTTCCTGTACATTTCAAAATGTAGGTTTCCACCCTCATCAATGTATATGACACAGTCTAAAAGGGCCAGTTTGTTGTCCTGCACTCCTCCCTTGTGAACGTAATGTTCTTTTCTTCTGAGATGATGTATCCAGTGACTACCTGTTCCATCTGTTTTGATTTTGACCAAGGTGTCATCCATATATCTGAACTGGTGATGCTGCTAACAGGAACATTTTTAAGTCTCTACTTTCCACTTGCTAGGCTACAAAGGAAGAGACAACATTTAAACCAGTAGCAGAGAACTGTTTTTTATAAAAATTTACTTAAAGTGAAAGTTTTGTTAAGAAAAAAACTCTAATAACTGTACAGTGCAAACATTTAAGCAAACTTTCTGCAGTTTGTCACCTGTATTCTAAAAAAAAGAGGTTTGCCTGACCATGTAATGTTTTAATCTAACTGGCAATGGGAGAGTTTGTCTTCAATACTAGCACCGATCAGTCTTAGTGTTGTAATAAAAAGAAGCACCATCGCCATGCTCCTTTAGCAGTGTGCCTGACAAACAGGGCCGCCACCAGGGGGGTACGGCCGATATTGATGTAAGGGGCCCGGGCAGCTTACATGGGTATCGGCCGTACAAGTAACAGGCCAGGATGTGGCCGGGCCCCCTGCAGCACCTGAAGAGAACGGGGCCCGCACGCTCCAGACCCTCACCCGGGATGCCTCCTCCGGTGTCCCCAGGGGATCTCTCCACTGTGCATTCATTTTTAAAGATGGCCGCCGCAAGTAGCGGCGGCCATCTTTAAACCTGGCAAGCGCCCACATCTCATTTAATATATTGCCAAACAGGCAATATATTGAATTAAAATCATTCCCTGGTCGTCAAGTGGGGAATCAGTATGATGTGCATCTCTTGCTGATGCAGATCATACTGATCGCTCCCTCGTGGTGCCTCTGCTAACTGTCAGGGATTGATTAGTATGCCTGCATCAGCCAGAGTGCAGATTCTCCACTGGACCCAGGGATGCAACCCCCCTTCCTGCAAAACAGGTATGCAGGAGAGGGGGACGTTTTTTTAAATAACTATTTTAATTGTTAATGTGTGTGTGTGTGTGTGTGTTTTATTGTGTGTGTTTTAATGAATGTGTGTGATTTTTTTTTTTTTTTAATGAAGCTATGTGTGTGTTTTTTAATGAGTGTGTGAGATATGTGTGTGTTTCATTACACGTGTTTTTTTTTTGTTTGTTTGTTTTTTTTTAACCACTTCCCGCGGGTTCACATAATTGTGCGTCATCGGCAGGAAGTGGTTATACCAAGAACACTGCTGCTCCTGAAGCCATGTTCTTGTACCGTGTTAAACAGCTGACGATTGCTGTTTAAATACAAGTGATCCGGCGTCTGTACAGGCGCTGAATCGCTTGTATGTTGCGGAGCTGTGCCCCCCTCCTCCACGGCCGCAGGTGCCACCGTCAGTTTCCTGGGCTCATCTGTCCCTCGTGTGAGCCCAGGCCGTGCGTGGAGGTTCTCCCCTGACAGATCGGAGGAGAGATCAGTGGCTTCTAGCTGCGGATCTCTCCTCCGATCACTGGACCCGGAAGTGATGTGCATTACATCACTTCCGGTGTCACTGTACACAGTGTCTGGCTCTTAGGGCCTGTTCAGACCACTTACAGTGCGTTCCGGCCGTAACGCACTGCATCGCATTGCAGCCGGCTCATTTTTGTGCCGGGCAGGAGGGGGCGTGGCGGGCCATTAAAGTGAATGGCACCGTAGCCACACCCTCCTGCCCCAATGTGATCGCCTGCACAGGATCACAGGGCACATTCTGCCTGCAGTGCGTTCCGGTGCGGTCAATATGCTGCAAGCACTATTTTGACCG
>NW_017306284.1:1104693-1132998 GCF_000935625.1 Nanorana parkeri | reverse complement strand
AGTAGCGGCGGCCATCTTTAAACCTGGCAAGCGCCCACATCTCATTTAATATATTGCCAAACAGGCAATATATTGAATTAAAATCATTCCCTGGTCGTCAAGTGGGGAATCAGTATGATGTGCATCTCTTGCTGATGCAGATCATACTGATCGCTCCCTCGTGGTGCCTCTGCTAACTGTCAGGGATTGATTAGTATGCCTGCATCAGCCAGAGTGCAGATTCTCCACTGGACCCAGGGATGCAACCCCCCTTCCTGCAAAACAGGTATGCAGGAGAGGGGGACGTTTTTTTAAATAACTATTTTAATTGTTAATGTGTGTGTGTGTGTGTGTGTTTTATTGTGTGTGTTTTAATGAATGTGTGTGATTTTTTTTTTTTTTTAATGAAGCTATGTGTGTGTTTTTTAATGAGTGTGTGAGATATGTGTGTGTTTCATTACACGTGTTTTTTTTTTGTTTGTTTGTTTTTTTTTAACCACTTCCCGCGGGTTCACATAATTGTGCGTCATCGGCAGGAAGTGGTTATACCAAGAACACTGCTGCTCCTGAAGCCATGTTCTTGTACCGTGTTAAACAGCTGACGATTGCTGTTTAAATACAAGTGATCCGGCGTCTGTACAGGCGCTGAATCGCTTGTATGTTGCGGAGCTGTGCCCCCCTCCTCCACGGCCGCAGGTGCCACCGTCAGTTTCCTGGGCTCATCTGTCCCTCGTGTGAGCCCAGGCCGTGCGTGGAGGTTCTCCCCTGACAGATCGGAGGAGAGATCAGTGGCTTCTAGCTGCGGATCTCTCCTCCGATCACTGGACCCGGAAGTGATGTGCATTACATCACTTCCGGTGTCACTGTACACAGTGTCTGGCTCTTAGGGCCTGTTCAGACCACTTACAGTGCGTTCCGGCCGTAACGCACTGCATCGCATTGCAGCCGGCTCATTTTTGTGCCGGGCAGGAGGGGGCGTGGCGGGCCATTAAAGTGAATGGCACCGTAGCCACACCCTCCTGCCCCAATGTGATCGCCTGCACAGGATCACAGGGCACATTCTGCCTGCAGTGCGTTCCGGTGCGGTCAATATGCTGCAAGCACTATTTTGACCGCATCGGGCCACAGGCACAATGTGCCCTGCGATCCCGTGCGGGCGATCGCATTGTGGCCGGAGGGCGTGGCTATGGCGCCCATCCACTTCAATGGCCCGCCCCTCCGACCCGGCAAAAATTGAGCCGTCCGCAATGTGATGCAGTGCATTCCGGCCAGAATCGGGCCGGGACGCACTGCAAGTGGTGTGGACGACCCCTAAGAGCCAGAAGAAGAAGCTGGTGAAGCAGATCTCTGCTTCATCAGCTTCTTTGGCGTCCCCAGGTGACATTAGGGGTATGAAAAACCCCTAATGTCACCTAGGGATGATTTTTGGGAGAGTACACATCACATATCAGTAGCTAATGGATTAGTAGGCAGATATTCTGCTGCTGAAAAAACAACACTGGCAACATGAATGTAAAATAAACAAGTGATTTCACCATATTCTATTGCATGGGGACACAATCACATCCCTGTTTTCTAGCTAAACAACATTCAGCCATGTATATGCAAAGTACATACCTTATTATCCTGGTCTGTCATTTGCTTCTGACTACTCTATTAGACAAAATCATAGTTTCATCATTTTCGTGCTTAAAGTGAAGACAGTAATTTGCCTTTGTGGGTTCTGGAGTGCAAACTAACCACAACACAAAATGCAGTTCAATCCAGCAGTGAATCCTTTCCAGTTAACCTTTTTTACAGTAAGCTTAAGTAGATCTTTTCAGAATTCATAATTCTTTAATGTATTTTTAAATGCAGCTACTGTAAGTACCTGAACGTGCCTTGATATCAGCTTCATTTAATCCTCTGTACAGGAGCACTTAGACTGGAAGAGGGAGGGCCAGTAATAGGCGCCAATCAAGGCTTTGTTGCACATATGGTGAGAAGGAACATGTTGGCATCAGGTGGAAAGCTGAGTAAACAGAGGGGTGACTCACCACTGTTCTATTTCTCCTTCATTGTCCAGTCAGCAGGTGGGGGGTATATCTTTACTAGTTTTCTTGACCAAGCTTTGCCTCTAGTGCAGTGGATGTTAAAGGTCTGGCTGTGCCATGTGATTACACAATCAGATGCAAAGATATCCAAATTCTTTGACTAGCAGTCAACCTATATACATACATATATAAACAGTTCCTATATACTTACTGTGTGTTTAAATGCTCCACCAGAGTTCAACTTTAAGTTTACTTGAGATTTTAGCCCTGCCTGCAGCTCTTGTTTAAGCACATGCAAAAAAAAGACGCACACTCCTAAAAAGTTTAGTGTCAACAGTAATTCAGTAACCAGCAAACTAGCACTAAATATACTTATTTCTCCTTTGGAGTGTTAAATAAACAGAATAAACCATTTACTGTATAGTTGCTCTACCTTTTCAGCCCTTGAAATTCCATACACTCATTTTAATCACGGCAAAGTAAACACGGGAGTTAATTGATCTGAATGTACAAGAAATGCAATCGCCTTCAAACTATTTTCATTGACTTGAACTGTGTTACCGTACTAAGAAAACATTTTGTCAAGGTTAAACAAAGTATTCGGTGGCAGCCACTGCCTCTCGCTATAGAACTGAAGGGAAACTTGAACCAAGCAGAAAAAAAGGAGATGGTTTGGTTTCCCAGTAACAGAATGGTATCATAAGAACTTGTCCTGTCTTATTTTATCCCCAAGTGTGAGTCAAATATGAAGCAGTGCCTGGGGGAAGTCCCGTTCTCCAGCAGAATGGATTATTTCCATTTATCTTGCAATCTGCTAAGAGATCTTAAAATTCACTCACTTGGCAAGTGTGGAATTATCATGAGGAATGAAACCATTTCAGAACTATGAGATCATGCCACATTCCACAAACCTGACACTTGCAGGGATTGTCCAAACTCGGGCACTGTTTTGACTTACAGGTAATCCCACTTCATTAATTCATTTAACATGGAAATTATTTGGGGAAAAAGAAAACGACATGTCAGGAAAACCACAAGTGCTTTCTATGTAGAGTGGAATTCATAATATACACCGGATAGGCGATAATCTGCATTTCCTTTCAGAGACTCAGCACCATGGCAATATTACTCAATATTGTTGTAATTTCCTCCAAATATTAAATGTCAAAGTTATCCAAGAAGAATCTTAGATGAAAATAAAATATGGATTGACAATATGAGTTTGTGCAGAGTTAGCCTTTGGGTGTTTGCCAGAAGCTTATTGATGTGTTTGCGGTTGGGTAAAATCATAATAGCACAAAGTCCCAAGTGGAATAAAGCTGAGCCTAAATTACGTCAATTAAAGGGTACCTTTCAGTAAAAAACCTGTCCTGTCAGATACTGGAAAAACACTTGTTTGCCTATGATGCGCTTTATTTTTTGTGTGTTTGCCAGAAAAATTCAATTTCTTTCAATACCTTACACCCAAGCTTGCCTATGTCAGCAAAATCTGTATGGGCCATAAGTTCACACACCTGATCTCATTTGATTTCTATACCCACAAGAAAAATGTATGTATGTCTGATCACTGGAGTAGATGTGTGAGGCAATGCTGGATCTTTCAGGTGGATAAATAATTTGAATTTCCTGCTGATGAGGAATCAGAGTTCAAAGGAGGTGTTCCCTGCAGTTATTCCATTTGAGTGATCAATTTATCAAAGGTGTGGCGAATGTGGTGATTGGTGAACAGCATCATGAATCATAAGTCTCATACTTTCAGTTTTGAAGGCATCAGGATTGTATTAGTAAAATGTGTGCATTTCAGGGTTCTACTCCTTCTTCATGGCTTTGGTGCTTTATCAAGTGTATGATTTAAATGTCTGCCAGGAGTCAGATGCCTTATGAGGGCTGTGCTGAATGTGGCAGCAGTACTCCAACAGCTGCATGTCAAACCATTGAGACATTTGAGACTTTTGATTCATGGCGCTCCTCGCCAATCACCACAGCTGTATGTCTGATAAGTTTACATTGGCATAGTTCAAACTGTTCCAGGTTTTGGTGATTTGGCACTGGAACATTTTGTCCCTAGAAAAGTTCCGGAATGGTGTGAAGAAACACCAATGCCTACAGAGATAAAAATGTAGTGTCATCAACACTCACAACAGGATGCAGGCAGGGAGAAGAATGAGCACATCTGTAAGCCAATCAGGCCCTCCTAGACAGTTTACCAGTCTCATACCGAGGAACGATTTCAATCATGTTACTATTCTATTGTCTGGAGCCTTGTTTTAACTTGTGCTTTTACCAGTAAGTGTGATGAACCACTGTGTAGGTTACCATAAAGGACATGTAGCAATTCATATTCATTATACTGGTGTAGCCCCTTCACTCAAAGTGGAGTGGCTCTTCAAATGTAGGATTGCTGGAACTGTACTCAGCCTGGCTGATTTGTAGTCTGTAAACATTTGGTAATTCCTAGGTGTTCTGCTATTGTCTGCACCTACCTGTAGTACCTACCTGTTCCCGGCTGCCCTACTACAGAGTGGGGCAGCCGGGAACATTGGGGGTGTTTATGTCTGTTCAGCCAATCACTAGGAGTTTAATGGCCAGTTGTGAATGCTGGTGAAATGCATAAATACTCAGGAATTGCCATGTGTTCACATCAGTCCGCCTCCGGGCCTAGCCTGGGGGTAGGGTGCACACTGTTGGAGAAGCTTACTAGGCATGACGTCTGCAAAAGGCCAGATGTGGACCCAGGTGGGGTCTGAAACTGTCTGGGCTGGAGAACCAGAAGAGCTCTTCATTTGCTGGAGGCACCATGAAGGAGAGGATGGCTTGGGCCCCAGAAACAAGTCTGGTATCTCTCCTAGAGAAGATTTTAAACACATCCTCTATCCAGTAAAGTATGCCTGCACTGTGGAAGCTGGAAGGGATTGGTGAGTCTGGAGTTCTGTATTCCTCAGATGTCTGCAGCTCTATACCCTCTCTCCCTGATTTGCTACTGGTTCTATTGAAGCATAGAGATTCGAAAAGAACGTGGCTGGTGCCCGGTTTACTGTTCACATCCCCCAACCTGGCTAAGGATCCTGAGGTGAAATGTCAGCCCCCCCTGCCCCTAAAATCCAGGTGGGGGGCACTACACTGGTTTAAAGCTGTATTAATTTTTTTGACTGAAAAGAAGAACATACAATAATCTTATCTTGCTAGTGTGTACATGACAGGTTCACTTGGATCTGATGGCCAATACACTCATCTGTTTCAAACACACAAAATCAGAACGCTGCCAGAAGCCATCACATAAACACTGGAATACGCAGAAATAAAAGCTGCAGAAAGCCTATCGTTACATCTTGAAAACAAGCTTTGTGTATGATGTGAGCGGGGTGTTATGAGGTGTTTATGAAACTAAGAGTAGCCACAGAATTTTTAGAAGGTGATTTAAAGCATTCTACGCTGCAATCTGATATAACACCCTGTTCTTCTGTTTCTTTGGATAAATTAGACTAGTTCTCATTTACATCATGCTGAAAACCTTCTTCAAACATGTAATTACCCTGTTTGCTAAAGAATAAAAAAAAAAAAAGAAGCTCTACACATTGTACCATGACAGGAAATGAGATACGCTAAGTTTTGTAAAACGTTTTTCTTTACAGGCATCATTTATAATATCAGTTCTCTGTGCTGTCATTCCAGTGAATGGTAATTTGGGGATGAAACAGAAACCTGATGGAAAGGCTTCTTTTGACCACCGCAGCAGTGATGGTTTCCAAATTTAAAGAGATTGGCGCCTCTATAAATTTAGAAACTGCTGCAGCAACAGAACAAAATAAGCCATAGCACTAGGATGGTAAGTAGACCCTGAGCATGCTTATATACTGTAGCTTGATGACAGGATAGTTACAACATGACTATAGGCTTGAGTCATGAGTAGTCACATTCCCCTTGGCTAGTTCCACTGCAACTAAATGGTTCAGTTCACACTTTACTGTTGAGGGACAAGTGTCAGGGTTCCATCCTGACAACTGGTTTGCAGCATTTTAGCTTGGCTACCATTTCACTCACATGTGATTCCTCCTTTACTTGAGCAGACTGTTTAATGTTACTCACGACTCCCAGGCTCCCTCTTATGGCCAACCAGGGAGCATCATCTGAGAGAGCCAGATGGGAGTTTCCTGTCTCTGAGTGATGATGTCACTCCACTCACTATTTTAACCACTCAGTCTAGTCTGACCTTGCATGGTCTTCCTGCTAGTGCATTCCTGCTGTTCAGTGTATCCTGTTTCCATGTATGACCAGATCTTGGCTGACGTTCTCCTCTGGTTCCTTCTCCTGGCTTATTCTTGACAACGCTGATTTCCTGCTCCTGGCTTGTTCCTAACAACGCTGATTTCCATGTTCCTGACCTGGCTTGTACGCCAACCTACACCAGCTCCTGACCTTGGCTTGTTCCTGTTTTATGATTTTTGCTTGCTCCTGTGGACACTTTTCCTAATAAAGTATTTTTAACTAGCACCTTATGCTTGTCTGGTTTTCAATGTGCTGTGACAACAAGGAGTTCCAACATTCACACCTTGGCGGTCTATTGCCTTCAATGGTTTCCCCCTGGAGGGATAGAGATGGCTGCAGGCAGAATGATACCTGTAAAAAAAACACACTGCACTGGTTGTTCTTCTGAAATGTATGCAGTGTGAGCAAGGTTTAAAGAAGTGTAGAGAGCAAAACATGCTATCCCTGCTGCTTAGGACCAGTGTGGGACACTGCAGCTGTCCTAAGCTGGCTCTAATACTGAAAGCTGAGTAATCATGTAACCGATGTTTGGTCAGCTCTCGGTCTCCTCTCACTGCAGAGAGCAGTAGCTAGGAGACACTGCTCCCCGTGGGGATTCTCCCTCCCCTCTCTTCTCTTCCAGCGTTTACTGGAGCAACAGACCGGGAAAGAGACAGCCAAGCACACAGAGACAGAGCTAGCTGTCAGTTAGACAGCTATGGTGGATCACAAAACTATTGGCTGGTTCCTCCTCATCTGTGGTACAGCTCTGCGCTGTCAGCTGACTGAAGACATTACCCCGATATCTGATGATTTTGGGTTACAGATGTACATAAGTAATTCTACTCCTGTGACCCAAAAGATAATTCAAAGACAAATAAAAGTTTTGGGTTTACTACTGTTTTAATATAATTACACCATTTAATGAAGATTTCTGATTGGTTGCTTGTGAGCTGAACTTCATTATTCACCTCATACAACAACTGTCTACAAAGATTTATCAGTGAAGGACAACCTCAACGCTACAACGGCAAGCACATAAATGGTAAAATATGAACATGTTAGTTAATATAACAATGGATCAATAAGAATTTAACAATACTTGATAAGTATAACTGTTAGCAAGCATGTTGGTACAGTTCTTAGATCAGCAAAATCATTTTGGGGCGAAACCGCTCACTGTTTTCATTTTGCTATGGTACTTCTAAAAATTAAACCATGAGAAAATGTATGAAAGGCTTAATCAAATGTATTGGCGGCTTGGAAGCCACTCTGGTTGTACCTGTGGGGACTTGTGTGAGCGCCAGCAGTACTGGTGGCTATGGACACTGGCCAGCACTATGTTCTCATCGGTATCCACTTGGCCAAACCGCAGTGTCTCCTGTGTGTCATTACAGACGACGAAATGGCTAAAGATCAACTCCTCTGCCTCAGGGCACTGGTTCTGGAAGACAAAAGAACAGACTTTTTATAATACATCAAAATGTGTTTTTCGCATTTATTTCTCTTGAGATGCCTGACAAACTGCATATGAAAACATATTTAAATCTACCAGTTATCCCTGCATAACAGAGAAGCCATTTTTTTGGTCTGGACAACCAGTTTAGAGAATGCATTCTTTGCCTTAAAGAGGAACTTTACCCATAGATTCAAAATAACAACAAAGGCACCTTTAGAAATCATTAGTAATAACAATCTACAAACAGATACTTCTAGATAATTGCCGGCTTCTTAGTTTTTGCATACCTTATTTTTCTTTCTTCTCCAGTCTTCTGACAGCGGACATTTTAACAAAGGGCAGGCTACTAGATCCCCCTTTACTTCCTAGAACTCTGGCACATGTGACTAGGACATGTGATCATGCACATCATCTCAAGGGAGGAAAATGCCTTTTCCTGAGATCTCATTTGATTACAGATGTGATTTCCCAGCAATGCTCTGCTGATTTAACCTTCCTAGGATGCAAGGCTTGGGCACATTACATCATTTGTGGCACAGTAGACAAGGAAGGGGAAAGAAAGAAATGCGAAGTAAAATTAAACTATGTTTGTTTAGCTCAGGGGTAGCCTAACTCCGGCACTCCAGCTGTGGTGGTACTACAAATCCCATGAGGCATTGCAAGATTCTCACAGCCACAGACATGACTGCCGCAGAGAGATGCATCATGGGATTTGTAGTTTCACCACAGCTGGAGGGTCGGAGTTTGGGTAGACAAGAAATTAACTTCTTTCTTCACTACTTGCGAAATAATGACAAATAGAGGAGGTTGTCTCGCTTGAACAACCTATGCTTTATTATTTGTGGTGTCTGAAATAGTAGTCCAGAAGTTTCTGCAGCACTTGGAAATGCTCCACCTTTTTCAATGTGCAATGCAGCTCTGACATTCCAAAGACACAGATGACATACTCTGACATACTGCTTTCCAAAGACACAGATGTGCTGCATCCAAAGAACATAGAACAGTTCAGGGCACTCAAGGAACTGTACTGATATTGTTTCATAAAATTAAAAGAGTTGTTTGGTGGTGTTCCAAACAAGAGGCTCATCTTTTGTCAATAAGTCAAAAGGTTTTTCTTTTTCTTGTTGTAAATAAAGTACCTGAACTTGTGTCTATATTATCAGCGCTATTCACAAAAAGGGTGAAGAGTTTGGAGAAGGCAGGAGAAGTGAACAATCTAGGACAACATACAGGTGAAACTCGAATAATTAGAATATCGTGCAAAGTTCATTAATTTCACTAATGCAACTTAAAAGGTGAAACTAATATATGAGAGAGACTCATTACATGCAAAGCAAGATAATTCAAGCCGTGGTTTGTCATAATTGTGATGATTATGGCTTACAGCTCATGAAAACCCCAAGAACCCCAAATCCACAACCTCAAAAAAGTAGATTATTACATGCAATCAATAAAACAAGGATTGTACATAGAACAATATCGGACCTCTGAAAAGTACAAGCATGCATATGTACTCAGTACTTGGTTTGGGCCCCTTTTGCAGCACTTACTGCAATTACTTTTGCACGATATTCTAATTATTCGAGTTTCACCTGTATGTTGTCCTAGATTGTTCACTTCTCCTGCCTTCTCCAAACACGTCACCCTTTTGTGAATAACCCTGTATAATTATGTAAGCTGACACACAGTCAGTGGTCAACAGCTTTATTGCTTTGCAAAGAGTTGTTAATCTAAAAGGAAGAGCATTGAGATGACCTCATCAGTGCTCTGCTGCTCTTTCACTATCCAACTAAAAGCACTTAATTAAACTGTGAGCTTAAGGTGTATTTACACTTTTGCAGTCAAATTGGGATAACACCTATTTAATATTTGTTACATCCCCCATTCACATAGCACAAGCTAAAAAAAAAAAAAAAAAAAATGCTTCTTGCAGTTTAAATTGCTATTACTTGGGTTAGGGTTTCTTGGCTTCTTTTTTGGGTGGGTCAAAGGACATCAAGGTTTGCCAAGGTCCCTGCTAGTTTGGCTTCGAGGTACCATTTGGACAGTCTGAATATGGACATCAAATCTATCAATTGGGGTTTCTTGGCTTCTTTAGGGTTAAAATGTCTACTTGCTTCTCCTTCGTTGTAATGTTAGGAGGGGCTGTGAGGGGTTGGAGTTAACTCTGTCTGTACTGTGCTGGCTCATGTCATTCTGATTTGTAACATAGATTTAAATACTGCCTGTCCTAACAAAGGGTTAAATTATTAAAACCCTGGCTTCTGCATTGTATGAAGTTAATGACAGCAACACAATCCCTAAATTTCAGTCCTAATCTTTCTATAAGGACAGATCAATGTGAAGGTGCTCAGAAACACTTGGATTCTGAAATTTTTTTAAATTATTTTTCATTATGTTGTGTAAATGAGAATACATAAGAAACATACAGAGGGCTTTTGACTGCAAAAGCAAAAATGTATTATATACTGCAGCTTACCAGTGATGGTGCATTAGTTTGTTTTTAGGCTTTTTCCTTTATTTTTACCGAGTGATCCCACCAGTAGGTCTGTTACTTTTCAACTTCCTTTAACAGACCAAGCCGTCCAACAAAAGTGGCAGATAGTGGGTTGAGACAAACCATTTAACACTGACATGGGTGCTTATAATGGTCAGCTTTTATTTATGAATGTAAAACCTTTATGCCAAAATAAAAACAACATTTGCTGTAACTGCTTAAAAAGTGTAAGCTGTAGTTCGGCTTTACTGTGTTAGTCAAGTCTATTTAAATGTGCTAGTTCATCTAACACTACCCTCTTCACAGGGTGACAATGCTGCTGTCCAAGGGTGGCTCCGTTGCTCCTCCAAAGAGTAGAGCCACCCCAAGACAGGAAGTGCATCACTGGCCGGATCACCAGATGAAAATAAAGGAAAAAAAGGCTAAAAAGAAAACCAATGCAGCTACCACATTTAGGGATTGCCAAGTTGCTATATATTCATTTTTTGTTTTTGTAAAAATGCTTTAACCGTAGGGCAAAATAGGTCACTGACCTGGCTGTGCTGTCTGGCAAGTAGGGCTGGATCACAAGACTGATTATGTATTTAAAACGTGTATTAGCTATAATTTGCGTTTAAACAAGTTAGTGCAAATCACAATGACTGTGTGCAAACTCAGTAACCCACATCAACCAGTTCCCTATTACTCAAGTTACTATTCTAAAATCTATTCTGAGAAGAAAACAGATGTAGAATATCAGTTTAAAACTTGTCCTAAACTAATAGTTGCCTGCAGTTATATTTGAATGAATACAATAGGTTTCTTAGTAAACACAGCAGCTAATGTAGAAAGGTGCCTGTGAATTTGTGTGTTCGACTTATGAAGCATCTATACATGCCTATATAGCCTCAAATCAGAAGCTATACATTTACCCCATCAGCATGTGGTGGAAAGTACCCCTGACATGGGAGGAAACAAGAAAATAAGTAAAACAATTATAGAAATATGTCCTCCTGAAGCTCATGTTAACATTGCCAAATCCCTTTATAAATCAGGGGAACCAGCCTTAGTATGTACCTTTCAGGAATATACAGTGCAACATATGGCTACACTTAATGAAATACACAACACTCTATCACTTCTGCTTCCCAATTGGTGATTTCCAAAGTTAGTAAGTCACTCAATCAATCACATTCCATTATGGATGAAACCATTCATGTGTTTATGTGACCTATTACATTTATATGTCTAACTCAGACTGGCTTGTGTTTTTTTAACCAGAGCAGGAAACTCCCTATGAGTGGAGACCATTTTCAGGTAATTTTGGAACATCTGATATGTTTAATTTACTAGGTTTTAGCAAACATAGCCAAATACCCCTACACAGGCTGACAGAATGGGGAATGATGTCAAAGAGGTAACAGGATGTAGGGTTGGGAGAGGTGAATGTAGTCTCAGCACCAACATGATGAGGAGCAATCAATAATACAGTATGGTTAACTTGGCTTTTCCTAAGTTTGGATTTACCTCTAACCTGCGTTACAGGCATACCCAGGACAGTGGTCCCCAATGGAGATATGCGCTGATTCAGTGAGATATTGCAATGTGATGATGTACAAAGCACAGTAACCCAAAGCAATTATGTTTGGTTTTATATAACCAAATCCCTAGAAGATTTTTATCTGTAATATGGTTATTACACTTTGCTTATCACAGAAATTCTTCCTTCATTTCTTCTTCTAACCTAGATACACAAGAAAAAAATTGGATTTTGACTTACCTGTAAAATCCTTTTCTTGCAGTACAGTATAGGCCACAGGTCTAGTCTTAACTAGTAATGTATGTGGGCTTGGTACGAGCAGAGTTTGCCCAAGCCTGCACAAAACTGCCAGTGACATATCCCCTTATGGTCTCTGAGGAGCATACCGGGGGGAAAAATGTGAGCAACACCCTGTGCAAAAGCCTTCGCCAAGGAGTGAGAGGAAGGGGGTCTTTGAAAAACAATAGCTAGGGCCAAGGTCTGCCCCTTGATGGTGCTCAAGCTCAAACCCTGATCCAAACCAGACTGGGAGGAAGGATAGAATCTGTCCCACAGGCTACTTTCAAGGGTGGAACTTCCTAGCCATGCACAATGCAAAGTAAGTCTGCTAGGTGCAATGGTAGATGACTTCCTTAGCTTACAGGAATGTAGGGATGCCGTTAAAGTCAGTGACTAAGAAGTAGGTTTGAGAACTAACTCTTGGGACAAAAGGTCTGGATGATTCAAAAGTACCCACAAAGAGCCTTCCAGCATTCTGAGGATGTAGGAGTACCATATTCCCTCCTAGGCCAGGTTGGTGCAATGAGGTTCACTGGAATTCCCTCAATTTAAATCCTGTAGAACAAGGGAGAAGCTGTAGAGGTGGAAAAGACATAGATCGGGCTGATCTGACGCCACAAAATCACCAGAGCATCCACTCCAAAGGCAAAGCTGTCGAGCTTATTGCTGAACTTGGATGCCATAAGATCTATGTCTGATGCCCCCAACTTGTGGCAAAGGGTGTGAAACACCTCCAGGTGAAAAGACCAATCCCCCGGATCCAAACACTGATGACAAACGAAGTCCACCTGCCAATTTTCCACACATGTAATGTGGACGGAGGATAGAGTTGGCATTTGTAGTTTTGCCCAAGTGAGAATTAGATCTGCTTCTCTTTAACCCGTTCAGTATCCGGTGCCTCTTTGATGGTTGATGTAGACTGTCCAATTAGATGCTGGTCGAGAGTCCTCAAAGTCGCAAGGTCCCGTGTAGAGTGGACAACCGAACTGCCCTAAGTTCCAGGATGTTGATGGGAAGCTGAGCTTCCTCTGACTGGCAAGTTCCCTGTACCAAGATAGTATCCAACACTTCTCCCCAGCCCAAAAGACTGGCATGTGTCACAAGAACCTTCCATGTCATTTACAGAAAGGATTTTCCTGACTTAAACAACATAATGGAAATCCAGCACATTTGGGGGATCTGGCCTTGCTGGTCAAACACATGTGTCAGTCTAGAGACCATGTCTGTGTGTCTCATATAGGCATAATGCTAATTCAGAGTGAACCTAGGTGTATAGTACTGCCTCAAATGAGGGCACCATCAGACTCAGAATGTTCTCAGAAGAATGAATTGAGGCATGGCCCCTGGACCTGAAAGGGTCCAACCATGTGAGCAGAGGAACATGAGTTTGTTCCAGGCTCTAGGATCCTGGGCAGGGCCATATCCAATATCAGGCCTAGGTCCTCAAGGGGTTCAGCTGGGTCCAGCGATGACTTGTTTAACTGAATCTCTGTAGAGTCTGCATTGTCTGTTTTGGCTGACAGGGTATGAGTGGAGAGTTCCTTTAACCAAAGATCTCCAGGTATCTCACACATTGTGGATACCATGAGAGTGAATCAGAGCTAGGACTGAGGTGAGCACCTTGGCAAAGACCTGAGATGCCGTAGACTGACTAAAGGGAAGGGCAACAAACTCGTAGTATTGAGTGACTACAGCAAAATGCAGGTAGCTTTCATGCGGTTGCAAAATGGGTATGTGTAACTAAGCAACCCATGTCCAGAGAGGCCAGAAAGTCCCCCAGCGGAGGTAATGGCTGACCTGACAGATTCCAGGTGACTAGTGGAACCACAGAAACAAGCTGATATTCTTCAGATCTAGATTGGGATGAGTGCCTTCATTTGACTTGGGAACAGTGAACAGGTTTGAGTAAACATCCTGAAATTGCCCTCGACCAGGATGAGGGTAATAACCCCCTGGGAGACAGATCGCTAAATAGCAACATGTAGGTTATTATTAGTGTTATTTTTATACAGGATTTATATAGCACCAACAGTTTGCTCAGCGCTTTCAATATAAGGATGACATTACAGTTACATTACAGTTACATTACAAGTCAAGACAAAATGGTAAGGAGGTCCCTGGCCATGAGAGCTTACAATCTAAAATATCTGCCTGCCTTTGCGGGAAGGACAGCAAATTTTAGAGCATAAACCTAACACCTGGCGTTTCACAGTTATAGGATAGTGGGGAGGAACTATGATTTCCTGGGCATCACACAATATAGATTTAGTAAATCTGGAAACTAACAAACTCTGCACTTGCAGCTTAATACATCAACACAAAGAAACAAAAAATCTGACTAAAATGGTCTCATTTTCCAAAGTGTAAGAAATAGAAGCTGTTTGCATTGCTCCCAAATCACAAAACAGAATGTTTATTTAACTTCTCCAAATATCTGTTAGGGATTTGAATCTAGCCAATAGCACAGATAGTTGTAATTTTAACTATTAAATGAGGATCATTGCACTGTGCCATGTACTAAATGCATTAGTTCCATCATATTTAAAGTGATATTTATGTCAAAATGATTTTAAGCTATTTCAAGTGATTTGAACTTTAAATACTTGGGGAACAAATTTAAAGATTTGCTTTGGATGGGAGATAAATATTTGTTTGATCTGGATTCATTATTGAAAAAAAGTCTGATAGTTTAATTCTACTTTATTCATATTAGAAGTCTACTTCTCTGTGAGATGGGTAACTTCTGGTGCCCTCCTGATGCTTGATGTATGCCACTGCCATGGCACTGTCTGACTGAATCCTGGTCGGGTGAGCTTGCAGCCGAGTAATTCAGCATTGAAAAGACAACTAAATTGCCCAGACTTCCAGGATTATGATCAGAAGCTGAGAACCAAGAATCCAGCATGGAGAGGGTATCCAAGACTCCTCCCGAGTCTAACATGCTGGCATCTGTCATAAGCACCTTCCAGGTCATTGGGAGTAAAGATTTTCCTAATTCCAGCACCGGCTTGGAAATTCACAATTACAGGGTGAACCTGGTTTTGTTAGTCAGGAATAAGGGAATGATCCAGAGACAGAATTTGCTTGTCTTAGGCTACAAGAAAGTTGAATGTCAAGGGTCTAGAGAGAAACTGTGCATACAGTACTGCCTGGAACTGGCTGGGCGGCCTCTGGAGCGCAAGGTTCGAACATGGGAGGGAAGAAACAGAAGCTTATTCTAAAGAAGGAAGACCCTGGATTGAGCCGTATTCACGATCAGGATTAGATACTCCATGAGATGAGATGCAGCTCTTAGGCAAGGCATGCATGTGTCAATAAGGAATGGTATGCTTAAGCTTGAAAGAAGTATCTCCCTGTACCAAGTTCTCAGAACCGGATAAGGCACCATCCTCATCCTCTTCTTTAAGAAGAGCAGAAACAGACGTAAATCAGAGATGGACTCTGAGGGATAGGAATAGGAGGCCAATTTGTAGTCCCTGCAATCTGAGACCTCTAATAGGGCTGAAAGTTTACCCATTATTTCCGACATTGTGGCCGAAAACTCCTCCCTAGTTTTCAGAAAAGAAGCAGAGGGAAGTTGGAATGCGTGTGGTCAAAATGGTGCATGCAAGTGCAGTGTGCTCTAAATGAAAGGAGGCTGTGCATTTGCAGTAGCATTCTCAGTGACCAAGAAATTAAAGAAAAGGGCACCAAATTAAACAAAAGAAAACAGGGGTGACTGGACTGCTCCTGCCACTGGTTGCAACTAATTCAGAGCCAACCCTTCACTAGTTAACCCGTAAGGGACCACAGACCAAGTTCCATCCTGATGTTCACCCCTTCCCAGTGGACATACCCTTAGGTGGTCTTCAGGTACAGGGTTCCATAGGCTGTTCCATAGGCTAACGGCCCAGGGCCATGGACCTGTATAGCACCCTGTGGCTTCCTCAACACATTGCACATGGTGCCAGTGCTAACACAAACATTACAGGCTGGGCCCACATCATCTTCCTGGCGGGGTCCCAAGGCTCAGCTGAGGAGTCATCTGCTCTGGAAAGCTGCAAAAAAGAAGCCCCAATGACCATGTAGCAGCTAGTTAATCTTGCTAGAAGAATCTGGAGAAGGAAAAAAGAAAAGTAATTTGCTTCTCTCAGAGCAGAGAGAAGCTGTTCATTCTCCTGAGGACACTAGAAAAAAAAATGTGGCTTGCTAGGAGTGGAAGGGGTTATGCAGAGCTTTCCTTACAGCTTTGTTTTCACAATGTCCTATCTCCTGAAGCCAGCTGCATAACCCATGATCTAAGCTCCTGTGGGCTGTAACGTATGATTTAGAAACAGGTATTTGTGGAATTTGCAGGGAAACTAAGGGAAAACTGTTAATGCAGATGCACTTATAATTAAGTGCTGCAGTATGGGTTTTTTTAAAATGGGAGGCTCTACATGTTTGCTGGTACTGACGTTGATGGTGTCACATCTCTGGCATTTTATTTTCACTAATGATGCAGGGACATAGTCAATCAGCACATGGCATGGAGGGAGGTTGGTGAGTGCAAAGTCATAAATATCTATGTAGGTTTCTTTGCAGGTTTTCTTGCTGTAAGATGCCAATTTAATGACCATTAGGTGACCACAGACATACTTACGAATAGCGAGCAAGGGAATAAGCCCTTTTCTATTAGTATGTGCTATGCAGAACAAGACACTAAGAGCAGCATTTCAAACTGCAAATGTTTTCTTTTCTTTTTTTTTTTTTAGTGATATTCAAACCAGCTGTAAGGATTCAGATCACACTAGCTCTTGTTTTATGAATGTCCTCCTGCAACAAGCAAAGCCATGGAATGCCCTTAAAAAGAATGTTTGATATAAAACAGATGTTTCATCTTCTAGTAGAGCTGCTGCTGTAGTGCCATGTTAGGTAATTAATCCAAACGCTTCTCTGGCTCTGCAGGCGTATTAATAAAAAGGGACTTTGTTTTTCTTTGGTTAATTCATGGGAGGAGCAGCCGAGAACCCAGGGGAGGCAGGGAAGATCATTTTATTAGCCAAGGGGGTTAGGGCTAGGAATTCTGGCTCCCAATGTTACACATACAATTAATTACAAGAGACAAACAGCTCTAGAAGGGAGTTGAGGGGAATCGCATGGAGCATCTAAGACATTGCACAAGCACTCCATTAATGTCTCACTACAGGGGCAACTGACCAGCGCGTGCCTCATGTCTAAGTTATTCTTACACAATCAAGATTGATGATTTGGCTCCTACAAATAGAGTGATTAGCAATCATACACTGAATGGCCTATTACCTAATATATTGTATGCATGTGATAGGGCCAGGATAGGAAATAGCTAACAACTGCTATGCTTTGTAATAGTCAGAAGATGCTTGAAGGTAGCTCCAGTTTGCAACATGTTCTCAGCTGGGCCAGACATAGAAAATGTGTATAATGAAACCAAAGTTCACTTTTCCATGGGAAAAAAGGCAAGCAATTAGACATGATCGAATAGCTTCATGCACCCTGGAAACCAAGACAGATTGATCAAAACATATCTGATACTTTGCAGACCAGTCATAACCTGTTGCTAAATTTAAAGTGTACTGGTTCCGATAGTAAAGATACAAATTTGTACAATTTGACATAGACTTAAAGCAGAAGTCCAGCCAAAAATTAGATAAAAAATAATAGCACCTAAAAGATAAAGTAGCAAAGAAGATGTTGTATGAATATTCAGCTTCAAACCAAAGATTTCCCATGCAGTACTTTTTGTTTAACACTAGATGTCCGCAGTCTGATCGCCAGCATCATTCAACCCACTTACTCTGAGAACAGCTGGTCTTGAACCCGCCCCAGTCACGGTGAGGAGCAGTATAGGGAGGAGCAGTATAGTGATGACCTCATCTCTCTGTCACTCTGCTTTCTCTTAATAGCATGTTTTTTTGCCAGCATATGAACTAATCCTTGTACTGCTTCTCTCTCCCCTCTCTAAGCTTTGCTGTACAGGGAGTTCAAGAAACCTCATCAGGTCCAATTCAAGTACTTAATGATGTATTAATAGTTAAAAGAGCAGCAGTAATGTCTGTCTTTTATATCAGCTTAGAGTTTAGATTTAAAAAGCAATCATTTGCATTCAAGAGAGTCCACAAAGCACGATGCTCTTCTCCAAAATATCCATATTATGAATTGAGTCTCTTTTCTGTATTGGACTCTTTAGAGAGAACGGATTGTATAAAGGAAGATTTAGCATTCCTTAATTCCCCTGCATCTGCAGTCCCTAACCAGCAGTACCGTATTTATAATCTGACAAATGTTTTGCTTCTGTTTGTCTGACCAGATGAATGTTGGAGAATATATAGCTGGTAGTACAGGTCTGCAATGCATGTCCTGTAAATCTGCTGATCTAATGAACCTTCTTTAGCAGGTCAGAGTAGGAAAATGCAAATCAGCGAATCCTGCTACATTTTAACACCAGCCATTTATAAGTAGTGTAACCCAGCAGATAAATAATGGACTGGCTACAAAAAGGTGACTGCTTCCAGGATGTGAACATTTATCCCTCTATAAGTAGGCAACACTGACTTATCATAAACTGTTTGCTGAGATTTTGCAATCACAAACGAAAAGACAACACGATGCTTTACAATAACTGGAGAAATGTAATTGTGAAATGTAAAACAACGAGGACATTATAAAACAAGAAAAAGTGATGGGACACCTTGCAGCTGAGCTCCAAGCATTTATACACAACACTAATGCAGCTCTGTGTTCATTATTACATCCTTAAATGTATTTATTTTTAGTAAATGAGAGCTGTGTAAGTACTTTCATTTGACATGTTATCAGCCTCTTGCAGTGACTGTACAGGAGTGTTCAGACTGGGGCAGAGAGAGATGGGCAGCTCCTTGAGTTTCCTGCAGAATCAACTGGTCCCCTGAGCACTGGCCCTGATATCCTGTTTCAGGGTGGCTCCTTTCCATTGTAGGGTCCTATGGAGCCATCCTTATGTGTTGTAGTAAGTTGCGTGTGTCTCCACAAACACATGTTCAGAACCAGGCAAGCTCCACCCGTGCTCCTCCCTCCCACGAGCAAGCACCCGGGCGGCTGCTGGAGAAGTTCAGGTTGAGAGAGATGGAGCCAACAGTTTTGAAACATGATGACTGCAAGCACTTGGGCAAAAATGTAAGGAAATACTTTGCTTCGCAATGTATATTTGTTTGAAATGGATTCATTAAAAATTGAAAAAAAAAATTGAAAGTTTAATACTACTTTAATATTACCCTCTAATACATCAGAAATGGACCAAGATGTCAAGCAATACTTGATATCAGGAGCCTCGCCTGCATTTACAGAAATGTTTAAAAGCAACCTCCGTTCTGCAACTATACCTACCGGTATATTCCCTCAAATTGTATTAACAAACAGGGGTACATTACCTTTGTCTTGAATGACTATTATGTTTCTTACAGAAAACAATAGCCACATTTTTTGAAAATATAATTTTACATTTCATATTTACATAAACATGGATACCAAGCCCTCATTCTGCAATGCACAAGAGCTAGCAAACTCAGAACATGGGTCCTTACCTGCTGCCAAGCCTGGATTGCAGTGCTAATAGAGTGCACAGAGTGCTGCCCAAAGTCCATGACTATTGGATCCACCAGAACGGCGCTATCAATTAATTTTTCCAGGGTTCCAACCGATATGGCCACCTGACCTTGCACATGGAATTGCTTCACCAGGCTTCTCATGGTGAGGTTCCGGCATTCCAAGAGCTTGCAGTCTGCTTCACTGGAGAACTGCACCTCTTTGCAAAGAGTCGATCCGCTCCACTGACGCAGGTAAACCTGCGGTTCCTTCAGAGACACTACCATATATTCCAGGTCACTGGGCATTGTTTTATCACAAATAAAAGGCTGCAGACATCTGGGTGGCACTATAAGAAAAAGGTAAACAATTTAAGATATAATACAATTTATACACATAAGTAGTTCAGTAAAATGAGCATAGTCTCAGGAGCAGTATCTTTTGAGAAACTCAGAATCCTTAAAGGAGAACTATGAGGTGAGTGCTTTTCACTCATCCTCATAGTTCTAGCCGACCTGTGACAATGAAACTGTCACAGGTCGGCATAGTAGATCGGGAGGTGAGCAAACACATACTGGCGTTCGCTCACTTCTCGATCCTGTCACGGCTCTCTGCCGTGACAGGGGGAGGGGCTGGATTCCCCTCCCCCCGCTCCTATCTGCCAGCGCTGACTGGCGGAACGGACGGGGGAGGGGGCGGGTACAGCTGGCTCTGCCTCTAGATAGCAGAGAGCCGTGACAGGGGAGGGACTGGATTCCCCCCTCCCCGCTCCGATCCTCCAGCGCTGACTGGCGGAACGGACGGGGGAGGGGGCGGGTACAGCTGGCTCTGCCTCTAGATAGGCAGAGCCAGCTGTCACTTACGCAGCTGGGCGGATCCAGACATAATTGTCGGGATCCGTTTCAGGTGCGGCGTCTCAGTATACCGCGAGATGTAGCTCACGGTATACCGAGCTTAGGGTGACGGGAGGACGCTAGTTTGTGTCCTCCCGTTACCCTCAGGAGAACTATGGGGAAAAGCCCTAACCCCACAGTTCTCCTTTAAGGAGTTGTAAACCCCCAGCATGTACTATTCTGTTTTAACATCAGCACTGTAATGGGAATACATACTAGAGTTGTTTTTGATAATGCAATCAAAGCTGACCTGAAAAAAATACCCTTTATGTTGTGAGTGCCGCCTTCCCTCTGCCCATCACTTTCACCAACTTCCTGGATTCCCAGTGTGCTTTGCATCTCTTTCCCCACTGCCTCATGTGATGTTATCTCCATTTCTGAAGACTACATAGCCCATCGTGCATTGCTTCCAGCAAGCTATGGTAATGTTACATTGTTCAGACATTGAGCTGTATTTCAAAAGGCAGGCTCTGTGAGAGTTGTAACACAAGAAAAAGTGCATATTCCCAAGACTTGAGTGCAATGCACATCATTGCTCCAGACTGGCTTCCTGATGGTGAGAACAGTAGACCTTCATTGTGCAATGTCTGTCACCATGGCCACTTATAGTCCCTATCAGGGACACATGTGATAGGGTGACAATACAGTGGCACAATCGGGAGAAAGCTGTCACCCCATAACGGGGAATACTTGAAAGAAAGAAAAAAAAAGGCCCTACAGGGCAGAATTATGAATCAGTGAATGAAGGTACATGAAACCCGGTAAAGTATATTGTAAACATTAAAACATGAATGCAATAAAAGATACTCCCAAGTCAATCTGTCTGTACTCTAAGCCTCTTCCTCCAACCTTATATTTTTACTTGCTGAAGCCATAGTTAAAGTGACACTAAACTCTGGAGTCAAAATGCTAAAAATGTATTCAAGTTCCTTAACTATTAACAAAATTGTATCTTATTTGTGTATCACTCGACTGTAGATCCTCAAATCATCTCTGAATTGGTGCTGACACTGTCCTTCCTTCTGGAGGGTGGCTACTTTTGTTCCCCATGGGCCCTGTGTGTGTTGTAAAGTAGCCACTGCTCCAAGCTCACTCCTGTGATGGACTACAACCTCAGGTTTACTCATTTGTACTGAGATTGTAGTCCATCAAGGGAGCAAACTTGGAGAGGTGGCTATTTTACAACACACACAGGGCCCATGGAGAACAAAAGTAGCCACCTGCCAGAAGGAAGGACAGTGTCAGCACCAATTCAGAGATGATTTTTAGGATCTACAGCCGAGTGACAGACGAATAAGGTCCAGTAATGTTAATAGTTAAGGTACTAGAATACAGTTTTAAGATTTAACTCCTGAGTTTAGTGTCACTTTAAGTCACATCTAGAATGTGCATCCTTGGGGCTTTGTACACACTTGGTTTATTCAAGAAGGCAAGTACAATGATGTGCAAAAGGTGCAGCATCCTAGCAAACAAATCCAAGCTTTTCTCTAATCGAATCCGACTCCAATAAAATAAAATTAATTAAATGCTATTGGTTATTGTCCCATCAAGATCTATGCTGGATTGGTCACAGGTACAGATACACACAGGTGCTGGATATGCTTCAGTATATAGCACCTATGTGTACAGAGACTCAGAACTCTGGGCTCCAGGCTCACATCCACACTGCCTTTATTTTAATTCATTACTGGTAAATATAACATAGAAAACATGGAAAGATGACTAAAAAGAACACATTGCTAGACCATCAAAAGTAAAACATAATAAGGAAATGGCGTTCCGTTAAAATACATCCTTTAAAAGGCATCCTAATAGCTCTAAATCGGAACACTTTTATTGTGTAAATTAACTTTTTTCCACACCGTAATTACCTTTAAACAGCCGAATAAAGAAACAAAACAGATCTATTCAAACACTCTGAAGGCCAAAAAAAACATGACGATACATGGAAAAGGGAAGTAATTTGTACAGAAAATATGACAGGCTCAAAGATTTTCTGAGCAGGAGTGTCACAGTGAGTGAAAAACGTGTCTAGTGTCTAAGTATAGAGTGCCAAACGCATGATTTTAGCCTTCTAAGCATTAAAGTTTAAAGTAGTGTAGAAGCATCAGCGAGCCAATCATAAAATTACAGGACATCACAAAATATGAATGAAGACATAGATAAAAGCCAAAAGGTCCCAGCAGTCTTACATCTGTAGCTATGCATGAGACCAATAACCCATGGATCTAGGGACTGTTTGTGTGCACCGGAGTCAATGGAAAGGGTACAGGGATTTCTGCAGTGCTTTCTATTTTTTATCCAAAAAAACTAGAGCACCACTCCTCACCACTAGTAATGTGATGTTGGGAATCCATTTTCCTTATCCGTTTGTAAATTTGAATAGACATACCAAAGGGCATCCATTGCAGGCAACAAAGTGAGATGAAAGTTGTACAGTATAGGTTTCCAGAAGCATAGCCATCAACCTTACATGTGAGGAAACCTCTGGAATCTACATTATGTAGAATGCACGTTAAGATACTGAGTACTGTGTTCTCTCAACAGTATCAATAGTTCACTGCTTGATTTAATCTGTTGCCTGGAATTGCTCCATAATAGCTTTGTTTTTCTGAAGCTGTGAGTGCTGCTAATATATAAATTAGTTGACTTCCTAAGCCAGAAACACAGAACAGTTTATTGTCCATGTCCATACTGCTGTAACAACACTAAATTTCTTGATGTGTCTTTGCCATCAGTGACAATCACAGGCTGAATAAGGCAAATGGCCACACATACTGAATTTTTCCATGTGTATGACTCTTAAGAGGCATTAGGACCACAAACATTTTGCTCATTTATTTAAAAAAAAAAAAAAAAAAAACTTTTCAGGATGACTTGGCTGACTGTTTTTGTATGTATTTCTTAAGTTGCAAAATCAAAATCAGAAAAACTGTACACTGGTAAAGTCACTTTTAAAAGCTGCAGAGAATATGGTATGGTGTTGAATAAAACTGGAAAAGAGGAGTTTGCCAAACTGGAAGGAAAAGTATGGCGCGACCTCTCCCCTAGCCTTTGGGGGATGGACCTTGACCAGCGTTAGTGGTGAGAGGACATTTTGGCCACCAGAATTTATTTTAACTTTCTGCCAGTTGCTAATGATCTAAACTGCCTTTAAAGACCTTGGTGCAATGCGGAATCTCAGCCCAGAACTTCTGTAACCTTTGCATGGATTACAAGTACTTTCTTGTGAGAGTGTGATGCTCCAATGGGAGATCATAGTAGAGGATGGCCCCAGGTCACCCATTGCAGTGGAACTGTCTTCTATGTGTGTCTATGAAAAAAACAAGTTGCACCACATAGCATAAAAATAACCAAGTAGGCCTAAAGTGATGCATACTCACAGACACAAGCACCTGATGGCGATGAGGGTCACAGGTGGCTGGAGGTGACCAAGTCACTGTAAGCAAGAAGTGGAACGAGACTGGATAATCCACGATCCACAATGGTGCATCAAAAGCAGCAGTGGAATGGTGCTTCCTCTAGGTTAAATGGCATTAGCTCATGCGCACTCTCCACCTAGCAGATGACATCAGCATCCAGTCTTAATCTCTACCACGATGAGATGACAGTTGCAGAAGTGTTAAAATTATACCCCAACAGTAACAACTAAGGGGTAGCACCCGGTGATTCACTACATGAGCTGTCAGAGACTGGGTCACCCCAGAGGCTGTGCCTGAGCCGCCTGAGTGATAACAACCTTCTCGACCCCTTACAATTTGGCTTTCGCCCCCTACACTCCACTGAAGTGTACCTCTTAAAACTCACTAATGACTTACTAACAGCTAAAAACCAAGGCCACTATTCCCTACTCTTGCTATTAGACCTTTCTGCTGCTTTTGATACTGTTGACCACCTGCTTCTCCTCAAAAAAACTCCCCTCGCTTGGCCTACAAGACTCTGCTCTCTTGTGGTTCTCCTCCTACCTATCTAAGTGCTCCTTTAGTGTCACCTACAAATCTAACTCCTCCCCTCCTCTTTCTGTAGGGGTCCCCCAAGGCTCTGTCTCTATCTACACCTCCTCCCTTGGTCAACTAATAACCTCACATGGCATCAATACCATCTCTATGCCAATGACACTAAAATATTTATTTCTACTCTACAACTCGCCCCCTCAGTGTCCTTGCATGCCCCTAATCTACTAACTGACATATCCGTCTGGATGTCACAACACTTCTTAAAACTCAACCTTTCAAAGACTGAGCTTTTGATATTTCCTCCCGCCCGTGCACCTTCCCCAAACGTTTCCCTTGAGATTGTTTACACTACTATCCAACCCTCCTCCCATGCCAAGGTCCTAGGTGTCATCCTTGACTCGAACCTCACCTTTCTTCCCCGCATCCAATTACTATCCAGATCCTGCTGCCTTCACCTTCGTAACATCTCCAAAATACGTCCCTTCCTCACCAAAGAAACCGCAAATTACTCATCCACTCACTTGTTATATCTCGTCTTGACTATTGCAACTCCCTCCTCATTGGCCTTCCACTACACAGGCTATCCCCCCTTCAGTCTATCATGAATGCAGCTGCCAGACTCATTCACCTAACTAACCGTTCAGCGTCTGCAACCCCCTCTGTCAATCCCTGCACTGGCTTCCACTCACCCAAAGGATAAAATTCAAAATATTAACAATCACTTACAAAGCCATCCACAACTCTGCCAACAGCTATATCTCAAACCTTGTCTCAAAGTATCACCCTAAACATCCCCTCCGCTCTTCAAAAGACCTCCTGCTTTCCAGCTCCCTTGTCAACTCCTCCCATACTCGCTTCCAATACTTCACTAGAGTCTCTCCCATCCTCTGGAACTCTTTACCCCAACCTGTCCGTCTGTCTCCCACCTTGACTGCCTTTAGGCGATCCCTGAAGACTTATCTCTTCAGGGAAGCTTATCCCACCTCGAACTAACCGCTCAACCATCACATTCTCAAACAATTCATCCCCACACAGCTACCTCCTCATGTATCACTTCCCCCTCCCTTTTAGATTGTAAGCACTCATGGGCAGGGCCCTCCTTACCATCTTGTCTTGAATTGTATTGATTGTTATGTCTTCCTAATATTGTAAAGAGCTGCGCAAACTGTTGGCGCTATATAAATCCTGTATAATGATAATAATAGTAAAAATATAATTAGATTTTTTTTGCTCAGCAGAGCTAAGTATATTGCATCCAACCTCCTAAGATTCTTGCAAAAAACTGAAGCATGGAGGTTCGATTATACGCGGGTTGCCTTAACTTTTTTTTTGTTTGCCAATGTCCCAACCTTCTCTGTAGGTGGCAGTATAACCCGACTATTTGAGAATTCCTTTCATTCCAGTGTCCTTCAATGGAGACGAATAAAGAAGAAGAAAAAAAAACAGCCCCAAAACACTTGATTTGTGTGTGGATTTTAAAGAAATGGTTGACTTCAAAGGATTTATATTCCTTCATCACTGTTCAGACAGAAATGTAAGAGACAAATATCCCCATCTGATGCCTAACCTGTGAATGATGCACAATCCAACAACCAACTTTGTTACAAAGACAATGACATTGAATGACTGATTATTTGCCATGTTTTTCTGAAAACTTAGCTCATGCCACAGTTTTATAAGTCAGTCAAATCTCTATTTACAATCATAAATAATCAGGTACCTGAGCCTAACTGATCCAGATGGTGACACAAGTGTAGCTCCAGGTGCGCAAACTGAACAGACACTCCAAACGATGGAACCAACCACGGGGTGAAACAGGAATCAACTCTTGTACAAGCTGCAAGTGCTGTTGGAGTCACTAGCTGGTCACAAGCACTTTGAGAGCCGGCTTCACTTTCAGAGCTGTGGGGAACATAATTTTTTTTTAAGCTAAACAATGCCAAGATTATAAAATGTTATAAGATAAGTGCAGATGGTTTTGTTCATTTGCCCAAAATATTTTTTAAAAGTGCAGCCAAGATAATTATATTTAATTTCACATCTGACCATTAGAATTTGCATAAATATTTATCTGGAAAAAAAAGTGCCATTCAATTGTGTCATTATATCCGAATACTGTTATTCTTTCCTATTTATAAGTACAAATGTTACAGTTCACTATCCAAAAAAGATAGAAGTAAAAAAAAAAAAAACAGAAAAATGAGGCAGCTGTAATTAATTTACTTATTTCAGAAAAATAAAATTAAAAAGGAAACTCTTCATACTCTGAAATGACCGGTAATAACATTTGATATTTTTTGTAATAGTGAAGGAAAGGAAAGAAAAATAAATAAGTAAATAAATACTAACAAGGGCAGATTATTTTTTAAGATATAAAAATTTAAATTATACTGCGGTCAAAGCATACCATATAATACTTGGTAAATGTAAGGCAAGAAAAATATGCTGGAACTGGGAAAAATTAGGAATTCTTTTGTTCCAGCCAGCAGTGCACTAGCAACACAGCTAACAAAGCTAACACAAGTGACTCTTATTACAGCAAGAGGCTCTAACATAGAACTACTGACTAGACCAGGGGTAGGCAACCTTGGCCCTCCAGCTGTCAGAGTCATGCAATACCTTATGGAATTTGTAGCTCCTGAACTGCTGGAGGGCTGAGGTTGCCTACCTATGGACTAGACTAAAACCCAACCCCGGGCTGATGCCGTGGCATAACTCTCTGCAGTATTCTCCTGTGAGTTCAGGGTTGGGGGTAGAGTTTTTTCGGCCTGGGCTCAGACAAAGTGGGTTGATTGACAGTGTTTTAATCCTTTTAAATCTGCGATTTTCATTAAAAGAATACCAGGTGATCTTACAACCAGGGTCCTTGTTCAGGCACTTTCTTTTATGGGTTGTTATCTACTTCCCATTTGTGCTCCTGAGTTGTCACTAAGCCACATGCGCCCCTGGTGGAGATTACAACCAGCCGTGCCGACATAGATTGCTTACCGGTGTCACTACCAGTGTAGACACGTGGCCATAAAAGGTTAAAGGAGGTCAGTAACACTGAGATACAAAAATGGGTGAAATATAAAGATGACATTTTATTTTATGGGGAAAAAAACCATATCAAATGTTTATGATACAGCAGGAGACAGATACAAGCTGTCATCCCATAACGGAAAGTACTTTTTTTTGGGAGGGGGTACTGCTTTTTAAAGTGACCCTTTAAGTTGTTAAAAGAAAAAAATCCTTACCCATGTATGTATGTTATTTTCTTTAAAAAAGCCAAAACCTTTTGAATTTAAAAGAAAGAACTCCATCCTTTATCTAGTTCTTAAACAATATAAGAGTTATAAATGGAGGTATTGATGCTCTAATCATCAGCAGAGGAGCAGTAGCCTTAAAAGTTTTAAAGCTGTTAGGGAAGTATAAACAAATGTTATGCTTCCCAGATTTAAGTTTTCCTGAATGTAGATGTAGTTGCATTTACATGAGTTCAGAATACCTAAATCTCCCTCTGGATGGGCAGAATTGTATTTTCTCTAAACACAGCTAAACTGAATAAACCTAAATACTGGTAAACACATAGTGAGAATTATACAATATAAAATCATTACATGCATTTAGAAACAGCATATAAATGCATATAAATACATGTATGTTACTGCAAGGGAGAATATGACCTTAGAAAATATACAACAATAACAAACCCTGCCCTTTGTATTGCACCTTTTCTGGTAAAAAAAATAACTCACCAAATCAACCTGCAGTTGTCCTGCTTCTGACCCGCATTTGGCCCACTGCTAGTGGGTTTTGCATTCTGATAAACTTATATGGCAATGTAAACCTGTCTGACTTGAGCAAATGTCCTAAGCCAAAAGTCAGAGGACGCTCTTATTTTAT
>NW_017306284.1:1092479-1104444 GCF_000935625.1 Nanorana parkeri | reverse complement strand
GGTTCATACCTACAAACTATAATACAATACATGCTAGCAATGGCCACAAAACGTTCATACAGAAACTTTTTAGCTTCATGTTATGTGGCCACGTTAGGTACAAATAAGGGTTGGTGGAGGTCTTATTTAAGTAAAAAAATACAGCCATTCTTTGAAACAGGGATGTTGTTTAAGGTTCTTATTAATTCCCGTGCTTAACAAACTCTCTTCCAAGACATAATACATGCTTAACTTTAAAAAACGCAAGCTAATCTGTTGCTGCCAGGACTTCCATAGACCACACAAAGCTGAGGGTCAAACCATGACATTGTTGTCCCTCCATGATCTAAATCTTCTAGCCAAAAATGATCAGCAAGGGGGAAACGATTTTACATTACATGGAAATCACTCCTTTTATTAAATGTGCTCAAGTCAATATCAATTCTTGACCCTGAGACTCAAACTGCAGCCTTTGGTTGCCATATAATCATCCCTCTGCAAACTATCACACCAGGCCAGAACAAACAAAAGCCCCAATTTAAATCACATTTAGCCATCATTAAAGTGCTGCGCAGTTTGAGAATGCTGTTTATATTCTCACACTTACGTCCTAACTTAAAACACAGAGATTACTCCGTGGTGAAGTGTTTACTTGTAAGCGCTGCTCAAATTAGCTGGCATGTGAAATATGCTCTTCCCCCACAGAAGGATGTTTAGAATGAGTTAGATAGCACTGCACTGGTAATGTGGGGCCATTTACATGATTAATGAAGGCGTTAAAAAAAAAATCACACACTTCATGGAGATGTCATCCTAAAGGTAAACATGTACAAAAAAAAGGAGAGTGCTTTTTTTTCTTGGGTCACTTACAATAGTGCATGCAGGACCTCAAAGTAGAAAAAAAAAGACAAAAAGCAAGGTGCAAATCGCTTTCTAAGTAAGTAATGCCAGCAGGGCCATTCTGCATGCATGCAGCCCGTCCTGATTAATTCTATTGATAAGGCTGTACATGAGCACAGAGTGCAGCTGGGCACACCCACACAGTGAAGTGCTCAGAAGCAGGTCTAAACATATTTCACAGCAGCAGTTACACTGAGGTGGGAAGAGTGGCCTTACAGGACTTCACTAAAAGTAAAGTGGACCTTTAAGTAAACACAACCTGATCAACTCTCTGCCCACAGCCTGTGACTGAACAGTGGAGGCACACATCAGCATGATGGTGGGTCATCCTTATTTGCACTCTGTCCTTCACTTGTGTCAGCATGTGCCGTGCCAGCTCGTATGTACTTCATCACAACAGAATGACTCCCAGTCTTTCTCTTCTCTCTCTCAGTCCGAGCACTACTGTACAACTTTTTTTTTATGAAAGCATATTTGAAATAATTATTTTTAATATCTGTCTGCAGCTTTAAATCTGGATCCAATGCAGATATAAAAGATAATTACAGCACAGCTCAGACTAGGAAAGAAAGAAGCCGCACAAAGAGATAACCAGTTGTGCTGCAGCTTACGTGTGCTAACAAGGGACATGCTGATAGGAGGAAAGTACTAAGTGACAGAGAGATAGCCTCATGAGTTTGCTGTATTTCCTTTTACTGTACAGTCACAGTCTGATGAACAACATTTGTGTTACTGAACTACAGCAGAGGAAAACCAGGTCTCCTGCCCTTTTTGTGTGATAGAGCTCTCATATAGGTGTGCTAAAAGTAAAAGCAAAATCTTCCACTTCCCATATCCTTGGAAAGATGCATTCATGTGCATAAATTGCCTATCTTGGCATCTACAGAACAGAAGCTGGTGAAAGTCTGGAAGGGATTCTCTTTCTCTCCTGGAATCTGGAGCTTCATTTCAAGTGCACATTTATATCAATTGCACTTGCCTCACCCAGCCTTCAATTTCTTACAAAGTATCTGTGATATAGATGAACAGGAGCTCTAAAATAAAACATTTCACAATGAAAGCTACACTAGTTGGGATTGTAACGTCAAACGGATTGACAAAGAAATACTATGCTGACTTCCAACTAGCAACATTTAACATTCCCACAGTATTCACATTACCTTGGTTCCAAGTCAACCACAAAAGGTAATTTTGTGGTGGTCCCAAACTCAGAAGAATTAACCCTGTCTAAAACACTTAGCTTCTCAATGACGAGATGCATTCTTTCACAATTAACATCAAGAAAGCAGTCCCAGTTCTGCCCAATTAATAGAAAGCAGATGTATAATTTTGTTATTGATTTTTTGATCCACTTTGCCGATTTCCCAGATTCTCTTGATATCTTTGACTACTTCTGCAGATGAAGCAGCGGAAAGCAAACACGTCTATTGCAGAGGAATACTGAGAAGCAGATATTTGAACCGTTCTCTGTAGAAAGCTCTGTGGATGGGCGGCTGCATGACAAATTTCACTGTCAATTCCAAGCTCCAGCACAAACCCTAAGCCTACAAAATTCCTTCCATCTCCACTGAGGGCTGGGAAACTGGAGAAGGGCGTCCAACTGATATCTGCTTTGGGAGTGAGTCTACGAAATAGCTTCCAACTGGATTAACTTGTTGGTTGTTTACTATATAAGCAGCCTACTTAATACCAATAGGACCTTTTAATACATCTTCTGAGATTCCCCCAATTGCTATGCCGAGTCAGGATATTTTCGACAAACTTTACACAGCAGTGACCTTGGAACCAAAGTTTATTGGAAGTCACTATGAAAAGAAAACTCAGAACACAATGTTCAGTGAGAATGAGTGGTACAGGCCAGGAATGTATAATGGGTTCTGCATCTCAAGATTTAGCTCTGTTCTATCATTCAGCAGCCTATTAGCCATCTACAAATTATTAACTGTGTTAACAATGCAATCATGAGCGTACCAGGTGGGGTCTGTTCCTACTGTAAAGGAAACTGGTGTCCTCTTTATATGGACTGGTGAGGTTTCCTAAAGTGGTCACCTTATGGTCTACTGATTAGATCCCTGATTTACCCTATTAAAGGCAAACTGTTAAGATAGAAATAGGGAAACTTCTATTGTTTGGTTAAGATTTTGAGTTCCTTTGAGATCCTTCCTTGGCAATTAAGAAAGCCAATGATCTTGGAAAAGCATGTGTATACCAGATTTCCCGGCACAATGAGGACGTGGCTGGATGGCACTGGCAGTAAAAGTAGTCTGGTCCTGCAGTCCCAGGCCATATGCAGAAATTCAGCCTTGGCTGGCATACTAGCTCTCCTAAAGAATATCAGAATGGCCAGAACTTGACAGAAATAAAACAGAGATTTTGAAAGGAAAAAGAAAATAGCAGTCACTTTGCAATGAATCAGAGTTAAAACTGTAGCTAAATCTAAAACTTTTTTTGCATACAGTTTGGGGAACAGTCTTCCCCTCTGTTGATCATTAATTATGAAAAAAAGAGAGAGTAAAATCCAAAATTTTGAAGTGTCAACAGAGCTGGGATAGAGAGGAAATCTTGTTCCAATGACAAATGTTTACAAGGAGAATATTCCTTGCTTGGAAGAGATTTCATTTTACTTCCTATTGCTTGCACAGGACAGTAATGTAAGTAAAATCTTTCCAATGGGACATGGATGGCCAATAAAAAAAAGATAGGGGTTTTAACTAGTTCCTACTATAGCCAAAATAAACATTTCTTGGGCTTTACTATATACTTTAGCTATAAGCAAAATGAACTGTACTGTACAAAGGGATCTGGTGTAAATCAGAAAAGCTGTGTGAGAAGCTACATATTTCTGACTGCTAGTCTACATACAAGTTCCAGTGCAATGATTTAACTCTAGGTCAAGGAACAGAAGTTTACATCTAATGCATCTTATACGATTACTTTTCATTGTGATTTTTGGAAAACTGCAGTGTTTTCTTTAATATTATGCTGTGATTTAGCTTGTGCAGGGCAAAGCAACAAGTCCACTTGAACAACGACCCCACCAGCAGCTTGCAGTTATTTTCACTACCCTGCTGCTCTGTCCATCTGCTGGAAGAAAAGAGAGCAAGCTGTCTGTAAGCTGAAAGCTTGGTAGCTTCCATAGGGCTGGAGACTCTCCAGTTACCATATGACAGTGCTAGGTGACTAAACGACGAGTTAACAAGCACCAGCGCTATCCTGTGGGATGAAAGGAAGTGAATCACATATTCCCCATACAGGGAAGTACCAGGTATATTTATTTGCTTGCAGTGGATTAACAAAGCAGCAGGGAATGGGAGGGAAGCACACGCTTCTAATCAGTTGCCATTAAAGTGAACCTATGACTTAGCCCTACATGAACAAGCAACACGATCACTTTGAAGTAATTTTTTATTTGCATTTCATATTTTTACACGCTTGCTCCTTTATATTTGTTACTGTATATATAGCAATATGTAGATTAGTCACTACAGGGAGCTCTGTATATTTTTGTAGTCACTCATACACAAAAGGAAATGAGTTGTTATGGACAAGTATGTATGTATGTATGTATGTATGTATGTATGTAATATTCCCCCTGGCATTTATGTGTACTGGTGCAGCTTGCACTGTTATATACAGGACTGGAACTATATTTACCTTTGATCATCCATGGCACTGACGTTGCCATTCAATACAATTCGCCAAAGATCTGAAGCTACCAATTCCTTCTGGTCATTGACCGTGGTTATATTGGGTAGCTGAAGCTCACATGGTTTGCTCTCGGATAGGCTGAACTCACGGAAGGCAACAAATGTCCGCTGGAGCTCATCCCAGTACTCAAGGCTACAGGGGATCTATAAAAGCAAGGACAATTTCAGATATTTCAGCTTTAAAATTTAACATGGAAGGAAATATGCAAGCATGCATGCACAACTTGCCTTAAAAGACCTCAGAGTATTCTAAGTAATTATAAAAAATAACCATACATAGAAATCATTATTTAGAAGTGAGTCAGAAAGGCTAGATGATTCATAATGGAATATATTTAACAAAGCAGGAACTGAAAATCAACGGGTCTCTGAAACATAAATTAGCTCATCAAGAAGTACAAGGGTATAAAATGTCCCATTGTGTTTAAACACACGAACTTTGGCTCTAAATATAAAGCCCCATCTAACCAAAAGATACCAATCACTAACACATCTCTGCCTAACGTGTCTGTTAGTGGATGACAGGTCCTCACATCTCTCCACATTTCAATCAACCAAGAAAGATACTTCTAGTTAGAGTGGGGGAAGATCCATTTTTATCTCACTTGTCTTGTAGTGTCACTATACCAGAAAACAAATGTAAAGTGTCTCCAAAGGTGATACAAAAACATTAATAAAACCATTTATAAATCTGCGTCGACACATTTCTTCTGTTGTGATAATAGTGTATATGAAAAAAAAAAAGTGTAATAGATGTCAAAAAACAATGCTGTGACATCCCAAATCAACACACAATATGGTATGCAGTTTGGGAAAGAATGAGCCCAAAAATACAATTTCAGAAAAATTAACCGTGGAAATAGTTACTGTTTGTGTGCCTCTTAGCATCAGATATACATCCGCACGAATGTACACAGGACAGCATTAATATTGCTAGCGCATCATACAGCTAAACAGGTCTAAACCATCAGACAAAAATAATTCTCAGCAACCATACGATAAGCATGGTACGAGAGCTGGGTTGTGGGGGGTCCCCAATCTTCTCCTACAAGAGAGTACTCTATCAGCATGTCATAGCCGATGATTTGTATGTTAACTGCTAACCCACTGCAATTAAAGAAGGTGGAATGTTATTTGTCTGGATTTACATATTTCAACAGCGGCTCATTTTAAACACAGCATCTTGCTTATCCAGATATTGTTTAAGATTGGGACTTTTAATCAAGATTATGATCTTATTTTGCTGCAGAAAAAAATATGCAGATACATAGCCTCAAGCTGAAATTCATGATCATTTAATGACACAGATGAGTCCCACGGATTACTGTACACATGTAGTTTGTGCTATGTGGAGAGTGATAACTTACCATACTTAACACGGCAGATGAAATCCAGAACTATCTATCTGTTGTCTTGAGTGATGGCTGGGAGTCAGCTGACAGCTTTGTCAGCATTTTCAGAATGACAGAAATCAGATGGCCTAGACTGAAACGTCTTGTACAATACAAATAAACCTAACAGATATACATGCATACCATTTTTAGAGAGAATGCATATTGTGACATATGGATTTCTCATCCAATGTGTGGCCTATTATATAAAAACGCAGTAGCTCTTGAAGCATATTGTTATACAAAAAATACTGTAGCTGGAGTTTGTAATTACCCACATGACTTCTAAATGAACTCTGTTCTGGAATCCATTGCTTATGAATTTATCATTCTATGCAACACTGCCAGCTTACATTATTGACAAATCAGGCCTCCCAAATGTCCTGATTTTGTAAGGACAGCGTGGATTCTTAGAATCCAAAGGAGGTGGGGTGGATCTGCAAAAAGGTTGGAGTTTAAAAAAAATAGGGGCACTGATAATGGATGGGCTAAAGCGATTTGGTTTTGGGGCTCTGTCAATAGGGACATCGAAATAGAATGGCTGCTGGTTAGTATCTACTGGAGAGCTTCTCCTGTGAATACAGAGAGACAGCAATAGTCTTTCTTTATTGAACAGTTTTTTAGACCAAAGTTCTTCTGCTATTGAGCACCAGAAAGTACGTAGGCTGTTCCAGTATATATCCTGGAAATTCTTCTGCCATGGTAGTCAGTTATAAATGGGGGAAAGAAGTGATGCCATGCCTTCTATGATAGCACCAGAACATCTATATTTGGACAGACAAGGGCATGGAAAGGTTAGGGCCTATTTACACCTTGGCACCCTGGTGTGTTGTTTTATCAACTGTTAACATGCGTTGTGGTAAGGCAGCCCATTTAATTGTGTGAACTCTCAAGAAATAGAACACGTGCCAGTTTTTGCAATGCATGGCACCACAACACATCATACTGCATTACTTTACACTGCAACACATGTGCATTTCCTTGGTGTATTGGGGTGTAATTGAAAGTAAATAGCACAGTAAAGTGCTAAGGCATTTAACATGCATCAACATGCATTGCTGTAATGTGTGCATTACCACAATGCAGCAAATGGTTAAGCCCCCGGGGACTGTTTTTAACATGACAGAGCTAAATGAGGGAGAAGACTGAAAAGCGAAAATGGACATTGGATAAGAGGGAGACTGACAAAAAAAAGGTTGGCAAAATGATGAATAGATGGCAAAAAATGATGAATAGATGGCAAATCTAAAGAGAGACAGTAACCCTAATTTACTAAGGCAACTGAGCATGTTCACTTAGTGAAAGTGGTGAAAATTCACTCTGTAAAGAACTCCCAATCACATGCAAGGAACTTTTAAAAAACCGGGGTTTTTTGCTCACAAGATTGGATGACTGAAGTCAGCATGGCTTACCCACATTTACTAAGCTAAGCTTAGCTGAAAATTCACTTTGCACAGTGAACATGCTCTTCTCCTTTAGTAAATCAGGGTCAGAGTGTTGGAAGAGATTGTGGAATAGAGGATGATAGATTGTTGGCTGTCACAATAAATGCATTGAGAGGAGGGATTTTAAAGTATAGGATACATTTGAGGTAGGTTTAGCATCTTTACTTATTGTTTCACAGCAGCATTTTTGGCCTTCCTTGGCTGTTGCGACAATTCTATTTTGACTACTTAGATTTATAACTTTCAGGTTTTCTGTAGCAATACCCTGAGTGTTTCTTGACGCTGCAGGTCTATTCACTACTTGATTCTATTGCCTGCCTAGAGGGTGTCTAAAAAGTATGAAATACTGCACAAGGAAAGATTTTCTTTATATCCCCAGATTGTGATTACTTATGTTTATATTTGCAATGACAGGATCATGCGACAGATGATGCAAAAGAACTTGGATGCACAACACTGAGCAGATCTTTATAGGAGTTAGAGAGCGGTAGATGAAAGTCACATGGAGATGCTGTAAGAAGTTTGGAGATGTCGATTAGTTAATATGTTTTCCATTTGATTAAAAAAGATCCTGATACAGGAAAGAAGTAAACAGTTTGGGGCACAAGCACCCACATAGTAGAAGATAAAATGAAAAAAAAAAAAAAATGTTGTGGAAATAATCCCACCTAGGGAACCATACCACATAACCAAAAGTTCTCCAGGCTAAAAGTTTGAGTAGACCTCTGATTCTTATCCCAGAAAATGAAAAACCAACACAAAGTAAAAGCTAGACAGTATAAAATACTGGCAGGTGCCAAGGGCCTACGAGGGCTTTAGTGTCACAGAAAGACAGATAGAAAGATATTTTTTATATATTTGCATATATATTAAACTTACTGCAAATAACAGTTACCTTTTTCAAAGAAGATATTCCTAATGCAGTTCCCAGTGACAACTACACTGATCCAATTAAATTACAACAAATTCCAAAAATATTGACTCACATAATGCTCTTTGTTTTGTAAGCACCGGAACTAATTATGGGTGTAACTTCTAAAAATACATTTATCATGCTTCTACAATTGACTGTATTTGTCTTTGTAAACCTACGTTCAGTGGGTCACATTGCTAGCAATAAAAGAAATTTGCAACTTTAACTGTTTTAGGAAGATCTTTTCACCACAAAGGTCAGGGAGAAAAGTAGCAAGGCTGCTGACTGCAGTTTGTCATAACACAAGTAACAATGAACCAACTGATAATCACGGTGTCTGAATGTTCCAAGATTCCGCCACCTGTTCAAAGATCAAGGAGGACTCTGATCAGAGTAAATATGGAAAGGCACACACAGCTGGATTGTTTAGGAGAACTCAGCAGCATATTCCTGGAGGAGGTCACTGGTTCTATTATTGCTTTTAATAATAACCTTCCTTCTATCAAGAACGTAAATCGTCTTTAGATTGTGGCTCTCGCAGGGTGGGCTTGCCTTGGAGAGAACATCGTTCTTGTTCCAGGAACAACTACCGTACAACTAGATGTACGAAGAAGACAGGAAGTGTGAGCGTTTTATCTCCCTCAACAAGGCCACCTAAGAGAAGTAGAGGCAGAGCACAAAATCATCATATATTAGGTGCAGGACACCAGTTCATGCTGGGATTATAAACCTGGCTTCCTGAAGGAGGGATAAACAGCTCACACATCGAGCGAGTGTTTCTTCTCTTCTTTCTGTTCTACCACCAGATCCCTTCGAACACAACTCTTCCATGCATTCAACTAAAGGAAAACAAAACGTCCACATGTCTTGAGACGGGAGAGAATCTTGGCAAACACAGCTGTAACTCGGCACGAGCATTTTTCATATAACACTGATCTTTATCGGTTCTGCTGAGGGTAATTCAGAGCTGACAAAAGTCGCATGTCAAAACTTATTCCAATAACTATTGTACGCACCAAGCTAAATAAATAGAAGTAAATGACAAACAGATCTCTGTGGTGAAAGAAAACAAAGGATTCCTGCTGGAATCAGTAATCGGCTATATAAAACGATCTCCGACCCCAGCCTGAGTGGAGGGCTTTACTTAATAATCCTTGCAGGTTTCTTAGTTGTTTTGTAAGAAGCACCTGCCAAGCACATCTCTTAGTCTTCAGAACAAAATATAACTCTAGCAATCACAGCCTTTCGGGAGTTGGAACCTTTCTTTGACTTCCACCTCAAAATGCAAAGATGATATCTCAAACTTCATGAAAAAGTTATTCTAGCTTAGTGGCGATGAAATCTGTATGATCAGTCCATTATATTTTTGATGAAGTTCCAAATTCACAAAGTATTCAAACAGAGTGTATTTTTTTAGCATAAATGAGGAAACAGAATCCTGTGCTCAAAACTCAAGTTCTAAAAATGGGCTAACTCTGGTAAAAACAGCATAGCAATACAAAAAGATGAAAGCAGTCTCGGCTTCACACATGCAAAAAAGCAAAAGTGTTCATGTAAAACAGCCATTGACCAGGGCTACTTTTCTCTTTATTTATTACTGTGTTGCTTCTACCAGGATATGTCCATGAATAACTCTTAAAAAAAGATGCAGAATTGTGTTACTCTATCTATGCTATGGATTGCTAATCCTGTGTGATCCATGCACTGGTTGATAAAACACTTTGCCAAAATATAGGCACTGAAAACAGCAACTAGCAATATCAACCGACCAGCCATAGCATTATGACCACCTACCTAATAATGAGTAGGCCTCCCATTTGATGCCAAAACAGCCCTGCCCCACTGAGGCATGGACTCCACTAGACTTCTGAAGGTATACTGTGATATCTCGAACCACTCTGTCAGTAGCAGATCCTTTAAGTCCTGTAAGTTGTGAGGTGGGGCCTCCATGGATTGGATTTGTTGTTCAAGCACATCTCATAGATGCTTGATTAGATTGAGATCTGGTGAATTTGGAGGCCAAGTCAACACTTTGTACTCATTTCTGTGTTTCTCAAACCATTCTTGAACCCTTTTTGCAGTGTGGCAGGGCGTTTTGTCCTGTTGAAATTGCCCAAAGCATCACTGTGCCTCTGCTGGCTTGCCTTCTTCCTATAGTGCATCATGGTGCCATCTCAAACCCAGCGATCCACATGATATAAAACAGAACTTTATTCATCAGACCCATCCACCTGCTTCCATTGCTCCATGGTCCAGTTCTGATGGTCATGTGCCAACTGTAGGCACATTGGTCAGGGTGCTTTTGCTGACCTGTCTTGTGCTTTGCAGCCTTAAAGACAACAAACTGCAATGCACTTGTGTTGAGTCAACTTTCTATCAGAACAAGCATTACCTTTTTCAGCAATATGAGCTACAAAAGCTCTTATATTGGATCAGACTACACGGGCCAGTCTTTGCTCCCCAGGTGCATCAATGAGCTTTGGCCGCCCATGACCCTGTTGCCGGTTCACCTGTTTTTCTTAATTGGACCACTTTTGGTAGGTCCTGACCATGGCAGATCGGGAACATCCTACAAGGGCTGCAGTTTTGGAGCTGCTTTGACCCAGGTCACCTAGGCATCACAATTTGGTCCTTGTCAAAGTTGCTCAAATCCTTACACTTGCCCAATTTCAGTGACAAAATGTTCACTTGCTGCCTAATATATCACACCCACTTCCAGGTTACCTTGTAACAAAATAATCATTGTTATTCATATCACCTCTCAGCGGTCATAATGTTATGGCTGATCGATGTATATACTGTAGGTCTGCATACATAGTATAAAAAATAAAATCCTGCTTACCTTCAACACCATAAGCATTGTGTTACTCAAATTTGTCTTATACTATATTATGTACACTTCAACAGTACTTATGCAATGGAAGATATACTAAAACGCTGTGTTTCTTTCTTGTAGTAGTTCAAGTAGCTTATATCTACACTTAGAATCTCATTGGAGGTAAGGAGTGATGACAGGACTTGGTTTTGAAGACATGAATCTAGTAGAGCAGAGGCGTACTTGCAAAATCACACTCTTTGACCTTTGTCATTTTTAATTCACCTTTCAGTATGTCATGGCTGCCTATGTAGAGCTCAGCATAAAGAGGAAAGAGAAGGAATTTTGCTTTGAAAGTTCTTTAAGAAGCTATCAGAAGCTGTGTATCCAAAACAACAAATAAAATTATAGCTGCAAAATGCTATGCATGCAGGTTTCAATGACCAATAAAAGAAATGCAAGTTATGACTTATAGAAAACACTAATGAAAATAGGTTGGCGGTATGACACAGTATTTACATTCTACTGATTTAAGTATTGCTTGCAAAACCAAGCCTGATAGTGGTAACCTGCCAAGTGATAGCAACCATTTTTGAGGTTGATAAAGCAAAGTGTTTTTTTATTAAATGCTGAGATTTATAGAAAAAGTGGAAAGCCTTTATTTAGTGATCTGTTTGTTTTCTCCACAGAAAGAGAACACCATTTAAACACATGGACGCTGCAACAGAATGCTGGCTGAGCAGGGATCTACCGCTGCTCCTAAACTTCACTAAAATATTTGCTCATGTATAGGCAGCCTCCAGATATATATATAT
>NW_017306284.1:1079121-1091506 GCF_000935625.1 Nanorana parkeri | reverse complement strand
AAGAGGACCTGTCATGTAAATTGGCTATCCCAAAGGGGGCTTCTTAGCCCCCCCCCCCCCATGTAATAGCAATAAAGTTGTGTGTGTAAAAAAAAAAGTAATAAAAAAATGTTAGATTCATTAAAAAAAATAAAAGAAGCATAACATTTATTTTTTTAAACATTTTTTTTGAGTCCCCGCCCCCGACATACACACACATTTATGCGCCAGGTGCGCCTACATGCCGCACATGTTGCATATTGCCGCAAACGTCGGAGTGAGAGCAATAATTTTAGAGCCATTAAGGCCGGGTTCACACAAAAGGGGCGTTTTACAGTGCTGATCGACGCGCTGTAAAACGCCCAGCAAATGAAATCCCATTATTTCCTATGGGCATGGTTCTCACCTAGGCGTATTTCAGCGTGTCGGAACGTGCTGAAAAACGCCCTACGCCCAAAGAAGTACAGGAGCTTCTTTGGGGCGTATTTCCGCGCGTATCCATTAGGATACAGCCGGAGAGTCTAGTTTGTGTCCTCCCGTTACCCTAAGGAGAACTATGGGGAAAATCCCTAACCCCATAGTTCTCCTTTAACCACTGATAACACTAAACTGATGAACAGTAAAAGCGTTTTAATCGTCGCCTATGGGCGTTTTTTTCGATTTTGCGGGCGCACGCAATTTTAAGGCTTGACATGTTTGGTGTCTATTTACCCGATGTGACCCCGACTTTGATGTTTTACTAAAAATACGGGTAAGAATAAATGTTTTATAACATAACGTAGGGAAACTTTTTTGTTTTTTTCTACATTTATGGTACTTTTTTTATTATATGGTAAAAAAAAAAATGTTTTTCTCTCACTTCCTGTTTTGGCTATCAACAGGAAGTGAAGGGAAATCTTCCCAATGGGACAAAGATGGCAAAACAAAGACACAAGGTATAACTCTTCCTTACTCTATCCAAAACGAATACAAAGTTTTGGCTTCAGTTATATTTTAACTCTACTAAATGTATGAACCTCATAACAAGAGGTGTGGGACCAATGACAACAAATTATGTAATCCATCATGGGTATCCACTCAAAAGACTAGTATATTAGGAGCAGGAAAAGGCTTGACATACAAAACATGTCAAACAACTCTTCCGCCTTTGATATTTATGTGTACATTCTCTGGAAGTACACCATTGCTTTGGCAGTATAATCCTCATCTTATATTTATAAATCATTTTGTGGTTGTAGAAGTGTTGACAGCTCTGCACTGGTCAGCCATGTCTTCTCTTTTACAGCATACCCTACCTATGTACTGAGTACAATTCCCTGTGCTGGTATCAGTCCTTCCCAATCCAAAGTACACACATCATAACCACAACTAACATATCCTGCATAACATCCATATGCTACTTGCCTTCTGTATAACACAAGATAAACACACATACACATTATCTAGCCAGTGTCTAAGGTACAATAAAAAAAAAAAAAGGAAAAAACACAATAATGTCATATATGTCATATCTGCCCTGAGAAACATAAAAAAAGGAGAGAAAAACATTTATCAACAATTTACAAATAGAAGCCACAAAATCTTCTCCTTTGTAATATTGGAACCAGTTGAGAAACCGCAAGAATTCAAGTGCAGGAAATCATGATTTTATAACGTTTTAATGTGATCTACTCCTGGGAACCAGAGCTAACCGAACACCATTCTGCTCAGAAAACATTCCAGCATGTAGCTGCTATACAGTGAGATGCCGGGTACAGCTGTGGATTCTTCACCTGTACTGCCCCACTGGTATTGTGGCTGTGCTGCATCAAGATTGCCTTCCTGTCCGGAAAGCCCTCTAAGTACAAACACGAATCCCAGCCCAGGTTTTATTTTCCCTTGGTATTTCAATGCGGTAATTTAAGAGCCCTGAGAAATAGGTTTTAACCTTTTCAATGAAATATGTAACTATTTTCCTTTATTACAGTCTCATGTTCTCCTACTTTCCTTCCCTCATTTCTATAATAATAATAATAGAGCTGGTGACCCGGCGTTATCAGTTTATCAGTCCGGCGGTAAGCAGAGTAACATGCAGGTGTGCGATTAAAAAAAGTGGACAGAAGTTTTCTTTTTTACTTTATCGCAAAATCGCATTTTGAAAAACATTCTAGAGTTTTAGACATAAGATGCAAGCAGCAGGATAACATAAAATGTTCTGGTTATAGTGGCAGGATGCTCAAAATATTAATATCAAACCACAGGGTCAAATTGATATTACTACTGCCATTATTATTACTGGAGCCACTACTGGCATTTCTGTTATTATTTTTACTACTAACACTCTTATATAACACTAAAGATGTTCAGCATTTCAACTTAAAAAAGTAAAACTTGCTGAAATCTCAGGGAAATGCCACACACACACACACACACACAACTTTAAATATGTTTTAGATATTAAACACAGGCTCCAGTCAAAATGGTGAATTGAAGGGTATCTATTAACAAAAACTAAAAAATAAACTATTTCCATATTGAATTTCCATACGTTCTATCCCACTCCTAATAACCACCTCCATCTAGAAGTTTGTAAACTTACTTATAGAAGATGCCCATAGGATGTACTAGCTCGATGCCCTATGAATATGTATCACCATGGTCACAGAGTCTGTCCTCTGAACTGCAACTCAATGTCTGAACAATGTAACATTATCATTGCTGGTTGGAAGCAATGCCTGAATGAATATGTAGTCTTGAGAAATGGGGATTGCATCATGTCAAGCAGCAGGGAAAGAGACGCAAAGCACATTAGGAATCCAGGAAGTTGTTGAAAGTGATGGGCAGACAGAAGGCAGCACTCACTACATAAAATTGATTTTTTTTCAAGTAAGCTTTGATTGCATTATCAAATATAATCAAGTATAATCAGTATTCCTATTACAATGCTGATGTTATAACAGGAGAGTATATGCTGCGACTTCAGAACTGCTTTAAATAATGAGATGTACACATGTAGCACAGCATAGTTGTTCAGGATTTTAATTTATCATCCACTGTTAACTGTAGTCCCACACACCCTTTTGCCAGTAATCTGGGGACCTTTTTTTTTTGCTTGACTGTTGGTAATGTATGAGAACTAATCCCAAACATACCTACTGTAGGCTCTTTGCTGTTTCTCACATACAGAAAGTTTGCTGTGTTAGTGCATTAGTACTAAGTTCAATGGAGCTGCTTCATCGCACCCACTAATCAGATCCCACTCTGCTTGGAAGTCTGAATCTGGTTAAACAGCAAACAGAAAGGAAGTTACACAGCTCATGCTGCAGGAAGCAGAACCTCTCACCCCCACATGCAAGGATGTCTGTGGAAGCTTGCTGCAGTGAATTACATTAAGCAGATTAAAGGTAAGCTGTGAGGATAAAAATATGGGAGCTGCCGCTTTAAGGCCCATCCCCAGGATAAATAAAAAAATAAATAAATCCATGCCTCTCATCCAACCCTACTCTCACCTATTCATAATTTTAAATTTTTTTAAAAAAAAATTCAAAATTCACTGCCGCCCTCAGTTGCACCTCTTCTGGCAGTACAGACACATCCCCAACCAGTCCTGTTGCCACCTTTTGCCTTCAGAACACTGTGAAAACCATACCCACGGACCCAATGGGAAGTGTCCATGCCACCAAGCACATGATTTGGCATGACATGGGCACCCAAAGAAGGACCCTCTGACTCTTTGCAGAAAGGAGAAGACTTTGGACCCAGAGTATCATGTGACTGTGGATTCAGGTAAGTATTAAAGGAATTTAGATTAGGTTGTTTTTTTTTTATTATTATTATTTTTTTCTGAGGAAATAGCTATAGAGATGTGAGGGGTACTGTTTAGAAGGCAAGACATCCCTGGCAGATTTTATAGGTGAAAGGGCTGATATCTTCATCTTGGCTACACTACCTACTGGGTTACTGTTCTGGGGAAGCATGTAGGGTAGGAGTTTAAACCCCATTTATATCTGTGCGATGTTGGTAAGGCAACATAACGTGCTCTGAACTTACAAGGACCTACACAGCACTAGATATAGTCCATACATCAGAATCTCTCCTATTAATAAATATCTGTCTGGGGACTTTTCATATTAGCAGACAAAATTCTCTCTCCAGTCTATATATATATAGTGTTATTGAATAAGTTGTTGGAATCAGACATTGTTCTGCCTACACTAAACAGGTGCACAATCTGATTGGCTGCTACATGCTTAACACTACTGATTCCACAAATAATTACATGGTAAAACACAAAACAGTAGAGCTGCAGCTAACGATTATTTTCAAAATCGATTAGTTAGCCGATTATTAAGTTCGATTAATCGGTTAATCGGATAAACAATAAAATAAATTTTAAAAAATGGCTCCAGTAATGGACTACTAGTTTGTATTGAGATTGTAGTCCATCACAGGAGCAAGCTTTGGAGCGGTGGAAGTAAAAAAAAAAGTGTGGTGTGCAATATAGTGAAATGGAAAGTTTATAATTATACAGCAATCAATGCAGAATGGCACCGGCTATAGAGGACTACAAATCCCAGCAATAGTACATTTTACAGCGCAATGCAGAATATCACAAGCTATAGAGGAGCACAACAAATCACAGCAATAGTACATTATAGCTGGCGGTATTCTGCATTGCGCTGTATAATGTACTGTTGCTGGGTTTTGTAGTCCTCTATAGCTAGTGATATTCGCCATTGCACCACTGTATAATGTATTATTGCTGGGATTTGTAGTGCTCCTCTATAGCTGGTGGAATTCCGCATGGCGCTGTATAATGTATTATTGCTGGGATTTGTAGTCCTCTATACAGCGCAGTGCAGAATATCACCAACTATAGAGGAGTACAACAAATCAAAGCAATACATTATACATACAGTGTATAATGTATTACTGGGATTTGTATTCCTATGTATAATATACAGCACAATGTACCATCAGCTATAGAGGAATACAAATCCCAGCAATACATTATAGAGCACCATGTGTGGGAAAGTGCAGGCTTACCTGAGCAGTCTTCCAGCAACTTGCTTCTGAGATCGGGCCTGTCTGTCGGCGGCTGTCATCCCCCCCCTCCTCCTCCTCCTTACTACATCTCCCCGCGTCCCTGTGCCGATCGTGGATGTGGGCGGGTGGTGAGTGTGAGGCGGGAAGGAGGTGTGGCGTGTAGAGCGTTGATGCGGGCGGGTCTGGCAGCGGTGAGCGTGAGTTGGGGAGGAGGTGCGGCGCGCAGCGTGTGGAGCCGTGAACAGGGCCAACTGATCGGAAGCCGATTAATCGATTATTGAAAAAGTTGACAACTTTTTCAATAGTCGATTATAAACGATTATGTCGATTAGTTGTTGCAGCCCTACAAAACAGCAACAAATATTTAATGTGAAGAAATGTTTAACGGTTGCCCCACCAATATTTGTGTGTATACTAGGGCATGAAGTTTGCTTACACTAAGTTCTGTTTTGTGAGCTTCTCCCCCCAAAAAATAGCCATTGCTATTCCATTCGTCAGGGCTTTCCATTAAGCACTATAAACATACCCTCAATTATGGGGAGTTGATTTTTAAACTGGTACTTCAATGTGTATGTACTACTGCCAATCACAAGAAAAAGTAAGTACACATTCACTGACATTATACAAATTAACCACAGATTTATATCTTGCTGCAGGACTCCCCCCTCCACATTTTTTAACAGCAACAAAGGCCAGTAATACTTCTGACAGAGGGGCATTTCATATCCTAAATGAATGGCAACAAACTACAGGAATTTATTTTTCCGAGCTCAATCTGTTCAGCAAGTAGTGAAAAACAGACTGATTTCTGCATTCTTCTCAGATTCAAAGAGCCCATTTTAGGATTTAATAAACTGAATGCTTTGTTTCTAGAGTTAATGAGCTCCATTTACTGATCATTTATAAACAGGTATAACCTTCCTTTCAACTCGCCTATGTAAACCTTACTCTTCCGTGTGCTGTGTGGGCAATGCTCTGGAAATCCACATCTGCCGTGTATTTACAATACATAAGTACAAATCACCCTGCCAAACAGTCTGAGCCTGGAGCGTCCATCTGTCACACAGAGGCGAATGCATTTCCATGATGTTGACGTCCCTGGCAAGTCCACCTCAGCTGGAAGGGTGAATAATGATGTGGACACCTGTCCCCTACAAGCAATGGACTCCTTAACTCTACATCTAAAACAGAGTTGAAATTAAGCCTTTTTTCTAAAAAGACTTCAATGTGATGCAAATGTTCCAAGTCAAGGAAGAAAAGATTCTATTGAAAAATAAACTATATTTGTCCCCTTGGTACCTACAGAATCCAGAGAAGTGGCAGAAGGTCTCAGGCAGGCAATCACTCTCTTTTGACCAAATTACTAAAATGGTGATATAGTGAGGTAAGATAAAATCTTCCAAACAGAAAAATAGTTTCTCTTAGTCTATTCAGTTGGTCACTGCGTGGTTTCTGTTTACCCAGGCCTGGCATATAAAGTTATTATCTTTTGATCATAGTTGCAGCAGATCAACCAGAATCAAGAGAGCAGCAGAAGGGCCCAGGGCACTGTGTATTTAACAAATACAGGGTTCTATTACAAATATGAAAAAGAAATAATGCAAAATTAAACCAATCCCTTCTTTTGCAAGACTCCTCCACAGCCAGGAACACTCACTTTAATCTATTTTTAGGAAAATATACAACTCAGGCTATCAGGTCTAAATAAGGGATTTTTTTGTGTGTAGGGGGCTTGTCAAAATATACAAATTAGATAATGTAGTACCTCTACAAAGATCTATTATTATAAGTATTCCTGTAAAGAACATCAATCTGTTACAGGAAAAAAAAAAGACAAAGTGCAATAGTTCTGTAAAGGTAATTGGGAAAAAACAATACAAAGCATTTTATTTGTTCCCGTAACACCCCTCTCAGACAAAGGAGATACCTGTATAGTTTTGCCACAGATACAAATTCCTACATGTCAAAAAAAAAACTTAGATGCAATAGGATATCATAAAGAATAAAATGTTATTAACAGCTACAAAGGAAATCGTGAAATTCTAACATACAATGTAGAGGTTCTGTTGGCTTATCAATAAAACAAAAATATAGCCTCCTACTTAATGACATTATACAAGGAACCAGATACACACAGGTTAATATAGATGGTCTCACATTCACTGCAGAAAATTATACATATATATATATAAAATATTGCCTCAAACCACCAAAATCCCTTAATGACATTAACCTCCAACTAGGACGCTCAAGCTGCTTGCTTTAAAGTTAAAAGTTTTGGCTAGAGTGGAAAAGGGTTAGAGCTTTTGTCAGGTTTTTATTGCTGTGTGTCCCCCCGCCCTATTGCGGAGATTTGGCAATATCAGCCTCATAGAATGAATGTATAACAGCATGCTTAGGTCACTTCCTGTCTTTCACTAGTATTCTCAGCCATGTAGCAGCTGCTGGCATTTACGTGCGAGTGTATACCAAACACTACACTAAAAAAAACTGTGTTAGCAACTACGTTTTTTTAGTTGCTAACGAAATTCCTGTTTACAACTTGCTGTGACCAATGTCTAGATTCCTCAGCTGACAGGCAAATGTAAACAATGGGCAGTGGGCGTGTCCAATAGCCAGCCTGCTATTAGCTATGACGATTAGAAATAGCCAATAGCAGAATCCAGCTTGCAGATAAATGGGGCGGGGGGTTGTTGCTTGAGAGTTAATAGTAACTGTCAAGCAACCAGATACTACAGTTATCCGGAATCTACTAATCCCCATGGGTGCCGGATAACTGGGAGATTACCGTGTTTAAAAACTGATTAAACATTATAAGAAATGAGGATCTGTTATCATTGTGCACTGGTGCCCGGTGGATTTTAATTATGACAATGGCTTCTTATAGGGGGAAGATCTTTAAAAACTGCTGAACATATAAGTCAGTTAGATTCCAGCAATCATTTTGCAATATTACTAAAGTAGTATTAAGGTCTGGGCATTTTTTACCTTAAAGGAGAATTATGGGGTTAGGGCTTTTCCCCATTGTTCTCCTAAGGGTAACGGGAGGACACAAACTAGCGTCCTCCCGTCACCCTAAGCTCAGTATACTGCGAGCTACAGCTCGCGGTATACTGAGACGCCGCAGCCCGAACGGATCCCGGCAATGCTGCCTGGATCCACCCAGCTGCGTGAGTGACAGCTGGCTCTGCCTATCTAGAGGCAGAGTCAGCTGTACCCGCCCCCTCCCCGTCCGTTCCGCCAGTCAGCGCTTACCTGTCAGCTGCGCTTTTCCCCGCTGCCAGTCCGAAGCAATCCTCGATTCCACGAACTTTCGGGTTGCGGGGGAGGATACTGATGGCAGAGCCATAGGCTCCTTCTGCCATCAATCAAAGAGGGAAGGTGCATGGCCTACCACAGGGCTGTGTGTGTCTATGGACGCACACAGCCACTGCAGAAACGAGGGGCACGAGCGCGCACGAGCGCGCACGGGTGCCTCCACTAGAACGATGGTGGCACCCGTGCAGGGGGTGGGGGGAAAAGCGCTGCAGGGAGAGACTAGAAAACGAGGAAATAGAAACTTTTACAGAAAAAGAGCAAAATCCTCCAGCAAAGGAGGGTCTCCCTAAAAAAAACAAAATAGGCTTTAATATCACTTTAACTGCTATGGGCAACACACAGAGTGTTTCTCTCCTTCAGTTTGTAAAAATCTTCTTCTCTGTCATATCATCCATTCTCTAGCAAGCAGCATGCAAATAAGGGCCCGGGAGTATGGAAAAATCCTTCAAATTCCAATTTCCGCCCCCAAAAAACAATGGTACACTAACAAGATCCCTAGCACAGCTTTACAGCTCTGACTTCCAACAGGACATTTTTTTCTACAGTCAAAAGAATGTGCACAGCTGTGCAAACAAACAAATATTGATCAGTTGTTCCAGAGTATCACTGTGTGCTGTGCTACATCATAAATTACAAAGTACAAGTCATTAGGCACTGCATCAGATTGGGACTAATACATTCAGCTATGAACCCTGGCCTGCAGAAAAGATTATAGCAGTTCTTCTAAATGAAAAAGCCATTTACCTGAAATGTGCATCACCTTTTATTTTATGTTTTCTTCACTGCATTAAACATTATTTGTTTTTGGTTTACATAATAAAAATTTGGATTAAAGCAGCACAGGTTCATAAACAGTCTTTGTGACTATTAAAAGGAGTTTGAACTTTTGTGACCTAAAAACTGCCAGATTTAGGTATTACCTTTATTTTGTGTTGTGGTAGATGAGCAGCTTAAGGATGTCAGAAAAAAAGTAATTCTACCATTTACTCACCTGCTGGCTTTCCCATGCCTGTAATTTAGCAATAAAGTGATGTAACATGTGAGCCATACATAGTAGTAGGAGAGTAGGATACTTTTATTCTGGATAATTGAATATATTTGGAGGTGCAAGTGTTTAAAAAAAGTGTTTAACTGCCTCCGGGCCGGCCGTAGTAAAAAAACGGCCGGCCAGGACCTCTCTCGATCTGAGCGGGCGTCTCTAGACGTCCGCTCAGACACGCCCCCTTGCGCGCGCCACCATGCGATGCGGGATTAACGTCAGTCAAAGTATCGCAGCGCTGAATACTGAAAAATGGCCTGGCCAGGAAGGGGGTCTAAACACCTGGTCTTGAAGTGGTTAAAAACAGTTTTCTTTATTTACAAATCTATAAATCAATATAAATATATATATATATCAAAGAACACGGAGACAAAGATACAGATCCGTGAAGCAAGGAACTTATTTATAAAAGCGTCCAGCCAGTAATGCAGAGGCTCTACTTTATTATGTATGTATAGGGCTGTAGAATATGTTAAAAAATTAGTGGTATGCGTAAAAAAAATTAATAAATAAACTTTTTTTATTGTAGTCCATTTTTCACCCTTAGTTTTTATTTACTTTTTCATCCCTTTCTTCGCTTATTTTTTTTTGTTGCAGATATTTTGTATCATTTGTTTTGAAACCTTTTAAATCTGTGTTTGGTTTTGTGACAATGTATGAAGTTATACTTTGTACTTTTTATTCTAGTAACTTTAAAAAGTGTCACATGAAAAAATACACTTTTTATAAATTATAATCTAGTTCCCAGATGGAAGAATGAAGATTGCTATGATAATAATGATCTGTTTTAACATGCTGATTATGACAAAATCAACCTGGTTTAACCATGTTGCAACATCTCCCTCCATCCAGTTCAGTGGTCCTTAGACCAAAAGGTGGTAACTTTAGGGCTGGTGGTCAGCAGCTGTCATTTATGTAGCCTGCATCGGCCGAGCCACTGTATTTGTGGATGTCCAAATGCAATCCATCTCTGCTTGTGAGGGGGGGCGCACTGTCATCTTCACTTTGAGTGCCGAGGAGCCTCGTCCTGCCATTGCTGGTTAAAATGGGTTAACATATTCTGCAAACCGACACTGGCTATTGTATAGCAAACCACAATGTTGTTTACCAATAATGTGTATTAAAGCAAACACAAGGCATTCCTTAAGTTAGACTAGGTGAGTTTGTGAGCTGTAACAGCAAGCTGTACAGGATGGAGGGGCCCTTTGCCTTTCTTCCATCATACATTATTACCATAGTGGTAACTTGAACAGGTTGCAGTGACAAAAATATTGCCTTACAACACAATTCAAGTTTACATTTGGCAGACACACTTCTAGTCAGATAAAAACCATGTGTAACAAGCTAATTTCCAGCTGATTGGACAAAGCCAGCAACTGGAAGCAGTGACCTCTGTATCAACTGCTTTGAAGAAGGGGAAGAGACATTTGAGCACATCAACATAGAATCAGAGGACAAACAATACAATAAAAACTACTACAGAAAAATATTGGGGAACTGCTGCTTTGGATCTAACGGAGATTAGTTAAGTAAACTGAATAAGTGGGGGGAGCTATTTTGGGTCCTTTGAATAATAACTGAATAATAACTGCTTGCCAATTGCCAAAATGTAATTATGCATCCCTTCAGGCATGAAGGCAACACAACACAAATAATAAATATTGAAGTCTGTGTCCAATCAACTTGGCATCCTGTTGTCGTTGATGTTGATACAAAGTGGGCCTGCTTAAAGTGAAAAATATCAACCGTTTTGATATGATCCCATTTTTGAATAAGGACTGAAGCCCTCTTCTAACCATGCAGACACCCTGAAGAAGCAGGACTCATCAGAAATGTAAGGGATTGTTTGCAATGTGATTTGGGGTACAATTACCATTGAACTGCAATGCACGACAAGCACATCTACAGTGCAAAGCACCTGAGTTACAGTGCACTACATTTGCTCTTTGCATTGAATTGCACTGCACTAAGAAAATCTACAGGACCTATTTTCTTGTGTGTTGAGGTACATTGACAGCCCATGCAAAATATATGGGCTACCTAATGCAATAAACTTCAACACATGAAAACGTGCGTGTTGCAGTGCACTGTTTTATGGTGTGAATGGGCCCTTAGTGGCAGAAATGATGTGCCAAAGACCAGGCCCCATTCAATTTTAGGCCCTGTGGCAGTCATAACTCGTGCAGTTCTGCTACAGTGAACAAACCCATTAAGTGGATAAACCTCTTCAATATATTAAACGTTTAAATAACTTTTCTAGGCCATTAGCGCAAATGGACATTACAAGTAAACTAACCTGCAGGACATCTCCCAGATCAGCAGTGCTGATGTCAGGGTCCTCAGTGGTGTTGAAAGGCACAGGTGTTATTCGGACCAGTGTTAAAACTCTAGGTTCAGGATATTTCCACAGCATCATCCCCGGACTGTCCTCTGTCTCATTGTAGAATACCACTTCATAAGCATTGGGAATTTTTTGTGCATCTAGACAGTGAACGGAAGACAAGACAGTAAATCAAAAACTGAACTGAGTCAAGAAATAGAAAACCCGAAAAGCTATCCTCAAACCAGAATGAGACAAAAAAAAAATATATATATATATATAAACCCTGACTGCATGGAGCATATGCATATGATTTGGCTCCAAATATTTCACTATTTATCAAGAATTTAATATTAAAATATTAAAGGGCTAACACACCCAACATAACAAAATTCCAAAAAAATGACATTTCTAGTGCAGAAGACCAAGTGACAGAAACACATTGGTGCCTTTCTCTTCAATTTATTCTTTTCTTGTACATTACCATCTCAGATAAGTAAAAGTAATTACGTACACAGTTTAAACATGTTTACAAAAAACTAGACTATTTGGTATTTTAAATGCTGATACTAAGAAATAAAGAACATAAAAATCCAGAAGATCTTGGAACATTTTTGTCTTTTTCATTTTTTTGTAAACCATGGATGTTTCTAGGGTAACTTTTTTTTTGGAAAGGCACACAGCCTCAAAACTCGGGACTAGTT
>NW_017306284.1:1062525-1078912 GCF_000935625.1 Nanorana parkeri | reverse complement strand
GGGGGGGTTGGGGAGAAGCAGAACTTCTATCTTTTTGTTTAATCTATTCAAAACGAAAAAACTAAGTTGGTATTCTGTTTGTACTTTCTTACCAGCATCTTGAATGTACTGAAAAAAACCTGTTCTCAGGTCATCAGAACTTTGTTCTGTCTTACAGGTTGTGGGTCTAACAGCAGCAGGTGATACCGGGAGAACGTACTGTTCAGGACTTGGTGTGCCCAATCCCAACTTTTTTCTCAGGTATTCTTGGACGAGTTCATTTAAGAGCATTAAACAATTCAGGTTTTCCTGACCCCAGAAAACCTAGAAAGAAAACTTTATTAGCCATGGAAAGGTATAAAAAGAAACCTACGGCTCAATCTGGAAGTTATCTAAACAGCATTTATTCACATTGATTATATATTTTATTTGGCAGCATCAGATCCATAGTTCATGAGAAATGTTAAAAGCAAAGAGATAACTTCCTCCGGCTCGTGTTCACGGCACAGTATTGCTATTGTTTTCAGTCCTGCTTAATATCAACACAGATAAAGTATCCCATGAATTAAATGAAACACATCACTATTATCTTGAAGGCAACTAAGATGCCCCCTGTGAAAATTAAACAAGCAGTTTTATGAAGCGTATTTTACATATGTTTTACTTCTTGTGGAGTGTGGTTTTTGTAGATAATTCATAATTACAAGCTGTTCTTTAGCTACATTTGCAAAGTTTCTTGAAAGAGCTTGGATTCAAACAAGTCAGTGCTGCATTACACTAAAGAATACCTTTCATGCACACTTTAAAGCATATAGAACGGGAAATTGTTGAAACTCAAAAAAAAATAAAAATATGACCTATGTTATTGCGACACAAGGGGAGCAAGAGGGTGATTTAGGTCTCCTCTGGCGGCACAAACTCAACTCTTGCAAACTGCTTTGAAAATGTGCCTCCTTATGTTATGTTGTTGGAAGGTTGTCCCACGTTGCCACCCACAGCACTTGGACACAGCCCTTCACGTTTTTGTTTTTTTTCAATTGCCACAACACTTCCACTTCTGTCTGTACTGTGCCATTTATTAGCATTATCGTGGCTCTACAAGGGGGTTTTGGGTTTCTCATATCATCTTGAATATGTTAATGTAATTGCAAAAGTAATTTTACCCTTAAAAAAAAAAAATATGCAGCTTTCATTAATAATAACATCTTGTGATTCTGCCATTTTCGTTGTTCAGGCATTTCCTGTGATACTACAACAGCACCCTGTCCCTCCATGCCAATTGTGTTCCTGCATTGTCACCTGTCACTACCAATTGTGTTCCTGCGTTGTCACCCTGTCACTACCAATTGTGTTCCAGCATTGGCACTCTGTCACTACCATTTGTGTTCCTTCGTTGTCACCCTGTCACTACTAATTGTATTCCAGCGTTGTCACCCTGTCACTGAGTTTCCGATGGAGACTAGCAGTTTCAACACACAATACACAGGCATTATCCACTGTTATCATAATAAGGACACATGCTGCTTCAGAAGTGCTGCTGGTCTTTGAATAAATTAGTTTGTGGTAAAATATACACCTATGTAGGGCCAGGCCAAGGGGTAGGTAGAAGAGACAGCCTCCTTAGGCTCTTCAGGAGGAGGTGGATGCAAAAAGGACAGGGCCTGCAACCAAATGATGCTGCATAGCTTGAAGGGGGCACTTTGGCCTTTCTGTCTTAGGTGCTTGTCCTGGCAGTGCTTGTACTACCGATAAAATCAGCATATCCAGATCAATGCCAGCAACAAAAGGATCTGCACACATAGGTCAATATTTGTAATTGAGACTACACATTTGGGTCACTCTGCAGTTATAAAAAGGAGGAGATAACTTTTGAGCATCAACAATATCAGTCAGTAGGACTGGTTATCAGTCAACACAAACTGAGTAAAAGTGCTCCTTTACATTTTAGGAACACAAAGGAATTATTTTAATACTTTCTAGTTACTACAATTGTGTTTCTTCACAATTATTCACAGTAAGTTTAAACATTGGTGTTTCATTTCGGAACATACTGACCTGAAGTACTCCACATCTCACATCAATGAGAATTTTCGGAGATGACCGGGAGAGGCCTGGGTTCCCACTATGTTTGCACCAGTTGGCATCCAGATTTATAGAACCAGAAACTGGACCTATGAGATTCCTGCTTCTGTCCTTCAGGCTTGTTTTTAGAAGAAAATCACTTACATTCAGCATAAATGATGCCGCAGAGATTGAATCTATAAAAAAAGAGAAACATACAAGGTTTTATTGGTAATTCAGAAGACTCTAATGTAGTTATGCTGCATATACAGCAATACATATAATGCTCTTTTAGGTTGTTGTTGGGGTTTTTTTTTTTAAACAGCTAAGCAATGCAGCAAACGTTACAAAATCCAGTGTTGGCAGCACATAGGAGAGTGGGACCATGGCGCTCACACACACAAAGCAGTAGCCCAGTCCTTCAGCTGTCTGACATGCCCCCCAGAATCAGGATATCATTTTGAGCAGTAAACATATTCATGGGATCAGGGGACTAATGGACAAAAGTCAAATCACATGGGGTTTTTGAAGTCAACCCCTGGTCTACCACAATGCTCCCTGCATCTAACCCCCCCCAAAAAAAAAGATTCTCCATATACTGCTACTTAATGTGTTTTGCAGAGGGATGGCAAAGATATTGCTGAGTATTCAGCTCCCCCACAGTCCCTCCCTGCACAATGACTTAGTGAATTCTGCAGAAGAAGGATACAATATGAAACGGCAGCATGGAGCTAGAGCAAGGGCTCATTCACACTTTGCAATGTGCACTGCAGCACATGGCGATTTACATTTTTAAATGCGCAGCTGCTCGTTGCATCAGCCCATCCATTCATGTGTCCTCTACAAGAGTACACGCTACAAAAAAAATTAGCTCACCCTTTTTTTCTCTATGCACATCAACAAAGCGCATTTGTGTTTCCACATGAATGTGTTATAATGTGCTAAAAGGTCAGATGCATTGCATACTTTGTGGGTGTGTGTTGGAGGCCCACCAGAGATAAATATGAACACACCCCAAAGCTGCCCTAAATAACAGAGAATGAAAAGATACATCTTTTTTGAGGGCACAACTCCTTCACGTTGTTAGGTCACAAGTTGTTGACTCAATCAATGGACCCCTGCCATTAAGATGAAACCTAAAACAAGTTGGACAGGCACCACTGATGGAGATGACAAGGAGCAAAGGGAGTTGGGCTCATCAGTATTATCTGTTCAGTTATCTGATAAAACCAGAGATCAAGGCAACACCCTCATTTCAGAGACTCACTATACATCTTTAATGGAGATTTAATGTAGGCTACCAGTTTTACTGCAAAGAGGAGTGAGGGACAAATAGAATAAATTAGTTACCAATACTCTTCAACCTCATTAAGATTTGCCTGAAAATTCAGTTCAGTAACATAGCAATTTATAATATACATAATCGCTAGATATCTGTATCTGTATGCACCAGTTAATACATATGCTGAACTTGCAAGCAATCTGTTTTTTAGGCTGGTCATGGGGGACTGGATCAGGGAAATGTTGCTCCATGTCAAAGGGGCATTTTGTTCTATCCATGGGTATGGAATATGCCAAACAGCCCCCTGCTTTTAAAAATGTTATTTCTAGCTTTTCCCAGCAGATCTCCTCTTATTGCAATACATGAATGAGGGATGGATCACTTCAGTACATCAGGCAGACCCTCTGACGGGAAAAAGAAACACACAAAGTGTGAGTTTCTGCCGCCTCAAATGATAGAATAGCTAAAGGTCTATATTGTGATGTTTATCAAAGGAAAATCAAAGAAGAGCCAGGTGGCCAAGAAGACGGCGGGGCACAGGAATTGAACTGTAGCAGTATATTAACATAACACTGAGTGGCATTCAATACATGTTTTGGTATATTCTGAAACAAACCAAAATTACATGAAAAATATAGCAAATTATAATTTAAGTGACAATTCTTAGCTATTTTAATTGAATAGTATGACCAAGGGAGCCTATTTCTATCTAAAATATATAATAGAGAAAAGTGGATAGCCCCTTTTTGGGGACAATAATTCTAGTGTTCAATACAATGTTTCAGAATGTGAGATTCAACAAATTATATTTAACACAACTATCTCCTACTCTCTGTCTACCTCATGACCAGCTCTTTCTTTAATGATTGCTCTCCCATGATTCCCATCCCTGCTCAAATAGCAGAGAGCTCTGCATTCATAGTGTTGTTAGGCTTCTAATGTTTCTGGGAACTAATAGAGTTAAAGATTTTTTTAATAGCTGGCACCAGCCAAAGTGGTCACAGACTTCAGTTCTTATGTTTGGGTGTACTGATATACAGTTATGGGAAGCCAGAGGTCCGAGACATGGGACGTCCAGTAGCTGCGGGAAGTGCCTTGTGTGCCAGGGGCTAAAGGGACTCGGAATTGTCTAATATCTGCATTTCACAGTAACTACTGACCTCAAAGGCAATCTCATTGTACTGCCCCCTAGGACCAGGAAGTATTTGCAACTGCACAGTTCCTTACACCTTAATAGAAATAGAACTAAGCACATAATCTATGTAGCTGATTCCCTAAATTATTTCTAAATTGAGTCATACGTTGGATGGTCATGAGCTAATTATGTTGAAACAAGAAGCAATCTGCTCCCCACATTATATATTACTGTAATCACCCAAACCCATATTATCTTTTCACTAACTACATCACTTGGTGTGTGCACTACCCAGACTCAGTCACATTGTTAATAAGTTCATATCCTATTCCAAACCACTAGAGTTAAGATATTAAGATCACAGGCCGGAGGGATTAAAACAGCCGACAATCTGCATAGCCAACACTAATTTGTCTCAGGCTGGGCATAAACCAGGGGATCTCCCAACAAAAATTATAGTCAGTAGCGACATTCTACAAAGAGGCAAGGTGAGAGCTTTGTATTCAGCTGCTACTGTCCACACCTTCCTGCAGCAACAAAAACAAAGAAAGCACATTTTGTGCTTATTTAATTGTTCCTTATGATCACCCAGACAGGGACTGATGGGATTCTGAGTTGGTGGCGTGACGCATCAGATGTGAAATGTCAATGCAGCCTATTTACTTAATTTTACTTGCAACACAACCTGAATTTTGATAGCAAATCTGATATAAGGCACATCACTTGCATCAGGATGTGTACGGCCAGCTTTAAATAATCAATGACTGTGGAAGACTGACGGATAAAACTTTAAAGGGAATGCATAGTGATTTGCACACATTTTCTTTATGTTTATTGTGGTCAGGATTAAAATAATAAAAACTTTTTTGAAAAATGTTTTAGTTAGGAAAATATTAAATATTGTATATTAATATAATGTAGTCTTCTATCCAGGAAGGACGCGGAGCTCTTGTCTTCTTTTCACACCATTAACATGATTTTTTTTTCCAGGTGAGCTGAAAGAAGCCCATTGTTTAAAGAACCATTAAGCAGGAAGGGGCTTCCTCCAAGTAAGCCTGCTCTGTGTAATCACTGCTACATAACTGTATGTCCCATAGTTGGTAGCTTAAAAAGTTTTTTAGGGACCACACTATGATGAGGCAGTGTGGTATCACATGTATTTTCAAATGTATACAATAAAAACCTGACATTTTTAAACAGTTTAATTAGGTTTTTTGTGCTGACTAGCTGGCAAGTGTGCTGGGGATTTTTTTCCATTGCTTTGTATATTGCCCTGCCCACGTTCATCTTTTCTTTTTGCTAGTTTTATTGATCGAAGTGGCTGCTATTCTTGCTTTGTTTACAGGACTGGAACGGGCCATCAAGGCAGTGACTTCTGTATCTAACTGCTGATCTGAGGTTTCTATCAGGCAAACAAAGCAATAAAGCAACCCACTCTTTAGCAGTTTTTAAAATATCACATAGTGTTTTGGGAACCTTCTGTTAAATGTTTAATTATAAAACAAAAATTGTATTTAGATACCGGAAAAAAAGACAGAAAGCAATAGTTAATAAACCTATAAATAATAACCTTAAAAACACATTCCAAAACCACAATAGTTACCCTTTAATCTCCCTTGTCTACTTGATAACAAAGATGCTGTCAGCGGTGGTCCCATTCTCCTGATAAGCATTACCCAGAACAGATTTAAATCATTGCTTTATTTGAACTAGATGTTCATGCATTTCCCCGGACGGTAACTGAATTTTATGGTGTCATATATAGAACTGCACAGACCTTTATAATATCAGTTTAGCCACTGACCTCATGAAATCAGATCACTTGGAAAAATATGTTAAGAAAGTGGCCTGAGGGACACAGGCACCATACAGATGGTTCAGGTTTCCAGAATTATAACAAAAGCCATACAAGAAATATAGAAATCATAACTGAGCCGTAGAATGTAAAGACTTATTAAGCTATGACTGGTGCTGTGGGTGTGGCCTATTTGTAATTCTATAATGTCTGGCCCAGTGATCATTGCGACGACCAAGACAGTCTAAAGGAAGTATTGAAGTCGGGAGGGTAACATCTGACATTGCATGCCTAATGAGTGAACCTGTATAACTCAGGGACCAACATTTCAGGCACAAACTTCTTAATTACATACTGTAGGTAGGAAAGACTTTATATTTGCAAAGCAGGCCTACTTATCTTTTTAAGTTCTATGTAAATTAAGCTACTTGCCATTTTATACAAGAGCAATGACTTTAAAAAGTATCTAAAGACAAAACTTGTTTTCTTTTGGGGGGGGAGAGAGTGATTAAAACCTCTACAGACAGCAATAAAAACTTAGCAGAGTCAAATCAAAGCCTTTCACACACAATTTTTTTTTTAAATTGGCATTGCATAAACTTTTATGATTTGCTTGTACACGTAGTTTTGCATTTGCTGCCACTTTCTCTTCGAATGATGAATACTTTGATAAAACAGAGGATGTTTGTTTCTTGCAAATGCTCAGAAAATAAGTCTGACATCTCAAAAAAGCTGGCAAACATAGTAAGACTTTGCTTGGCAAACATAGCAGAAGAGAAGTATCACCCCAGCCCTAATTTAAAATGTGACTATTAAAACTATGGCGCATATTTCTAAAACAGCAAAGGGAGTAATCAGTCGAAACTTTAATATACTGTAATAAAATATAAGTTACATGTAATTTAAAAAGACACAATGCCCACAAATGTAACAGGGGAATTTACCCTAATTTACTACCAATGTAACTGAACCTTATCCTGACCACCAATGTAAAGAAGAATTTACCCTGACCACCAGTGTAAGAAGGGGATTTTCACTGACCACCGATACAATGGTGGAATTTTCCCTGATCACAAATGTACAAGTGGCATTTATATTGATCATCAATTGATCAGGGGTATTTACGCTGCCCAACACTGAGCAGGAGTATTTACATTGCCCACCAAACAGGTGCGGCTGTCTGAATACAGTAACAGGCACCAGAGATTCCTTCATCTGTGCTGTTTAATGTGGATGGATGGAGGAATCAATTGATTTTTTTCTGGTTCAGCTCACAGGCTGAACAAAAGGAATCTAGCCATATATAGTTAGTCTTACTTTGAAAAGTCAACAGAACACAAATATATTCCTGAAACTCTGAGATTCTCAGAACTGCTACACTTCAACAGGACAAGAGTTCCAATGCAACATTAGATAAGCCCTCTCCCCCGCGCCAGTTGGATTGGATACATGTGGTACACTGTTTACATGTCAGTGAAACCCCAAGTGAAGTCTATTTTGCACAGATTTGTGATCCCTGATACATGAGACCTGTTATATCAGGCATAAAAGCATTGTTTGGCATGAGCGCTTCTCTTCCCAAACTACAAGCGCTCCCAGAGGCAAAATTATTCAAACACAATAAAAAAAAAAAAAAAGATCACTTGAAACAGAGACAATGAATAAAATTGCATTTTCCATAAAAATGCAACTTTATGCCAAAATTAAAAGCCAATTCCATTTAAATCAGCAGCTCTGGATATAAACGATTAAACTCCGACTTGCATAGCCATCTTGCCAAGGAGCACAAAAAAGCTTAGAGCAAGTGTTACAACTTCATGATTCCTTTAAATCAGGGCTTAAGTTTTATCTGCCCAGACCCAAACCATTGCAGCAAATCAGCTATGCTTATTAATTGGAAGAATAATTATTTTACGTTATTTTAAGATATTTTATTAAAAACCTGTTTTACTGTGGCAGTAAAGCAATGATATAAGAAAAATACAAATGAATAACATTATTATTGCAAAAAAACATTATGGGTTCAACGAGATTACATTTAGAGTCAAGATATTATTTTTGGCAACTACTGTGAACTACAGAGAAAGTGTCATACTACTCTTGAAGTGTAATACATACTCTAGGACTCCTCGGGTAGCCTGCCCTCATGGTGTGCTGGCAGCAGAGATGGACATTGCAAGTATCTGTATAATAGCAGCAGATGTGGAGACTGTCAATGCCAGGAATAGTACTATTATGTTACCAATTAAAGGTTTGTAAATAGGGCTGCATTACTTATAACCTGTCACTGACAGGTCCTCCCCATCATAACATACTGTGGAGCCATATGATTTGTAATAATACACATTGACTCTAGTTAAGCTATTTCCATCTTCTGAAACGTTCAGAATCTGAGCCCATAAAAATGCAGCCCAATCTGTTTCCCAATTCGAGCACTGCCCAATCTCTGCAGCCTCATCTACATGCAGTGTAGCAAAGCAGAGAATCATGTCACAAGAAGCTGCACCCTTTGTTAGGAGGTTGCAAATTCTGACTTGAGCCAAGAAATTAAGACTTTGCTTTCTCCTTCATCTCTCTTGTACCATCAAAATGGAAGACATCCCTATAGATCAACAGAGGGCATGGACATTACTCCGTTCAAGCTGGCACTTTCAAAAAAATGACCAAGTTGAGGGGCTTCTGGAATACTCGAGGGGAGATATGGAGGTGTGTGCAGGTATCATTAGGTGTCGGTGTTTTATCTATATTACTTGCCTACACCACACAAAATATTAAAAGCTGCATTAAAAGGTGTGCTTCTAATGTTAGCACTCTTAGATATTAGTGATTTTACTCAGTGCATGAAACTCTTTTCATGAAACCTAACACAGTTGTGTTTTATGCCAAAACATAACTGCTATGCTCACATATCTATTATAATTAAGATATAAAATATCACAAGATGAAAACTGGAAAGTTTGAAGGGAAAAGTAATACAACCAGAAAGCAGACATATTAAGCAGTTAAATCCTAACTGCATATAAAGCATCCTGTTCAGCTAATGGTTAACTCTTTCGTCTACCAGTGAATATCAAAGATATACCCATTAAATGGGACACTTAGACTTTTTAATTTAATTTATCAATATCCAACTTGCATTACAGTTTTGTGCTTCGGAGATTGTATGTAAGACAACGGATATCAGCATTTAACAGTTACTGCCATGGCCATTAAGTTTCATGGGCAACATGCCATCATGCACAACATTCAATCTTGGCTGCAGTCTGCAGAGAAAGGACTGAACAATTTATTTACAAAAATAACATTTTATAAACCAGTAACCTGAAGGAAAATAATCTCTCTGCTGTTCTTTCCTTTCCCTCTGTTTACTTTGGAAAGGCTGCTTAACAGAGACATTGACGATTACGAACCCTTACGCCAATGTACTAGGAAACCTCAGGATGCAGGTTGCTTATAGCAGGCTCTAATCACATGGTTAGACCCGGTAAAAGCGGAATGGATTTAGACACCATAGTATGAGGTCAGGCATGAAGGCCTGACTGCAAAGCTTGTTTGTTTTTGTAATCCTCAAAGCCAAATTGCACAGGAAAAGGTGCAATCAACTTATCCCATAAACACACACTGACTGATCAGATCCTTGAACGAACCCTCTTCCATTGTTCAAAAATTCATTCAAAAATTTCCAAACTGCATGGTCACTAGTGACATAGGTCTCCATGCACTTTTTATGCACCAAACCTGGGCCATTTACTGTACATTTGCCCATGTGTATTAACCTTATAGAGACATGTCACCCCATTTCACCCCCACTACTAAACACAGGCAGGGAATCTGTATTAGGTTTGCCTATAGATGCACTGCCTGCAGCAGCAATTTATGATTCCTATACAGAGAAATATCAGGTTCTCAATTCAACCAGAAAATCAAGTCGTCGGAGTGTTTCTGCTGGAAGTACAAAAATCGAATAGAATAGGCACAAAGAGCAACTGCATAGTAAACAATCACTATGGGCTTACTATGCGGTGACTTCCAATACCAATCTTGTAAGACTTCCATCAGAAACAGCAGGGGGTAGAGAGCAGCAAACGGTGCTGAAGCCTCATGTTCTGACACTGGAAGAAGTGATGATATTTTGCCTGAATTGCAGGTGTAATATCTTTGCTTAGAACTTTCAAACTGCTGCAGCATTTCTGTAAATATACCTAACATTGATTAACATTCTACCTTTTGAATTAAGAGTAGGATGTGGGGACAGGGTCTCTTAAACCTAGGAACTAGTCATAAACCACTTTCAATTTGCCTGAACATACCAAATAAATAATAAAAAGACAAAGTATCAGTGGATGCTCTGTTTGTATATGATATAGCCCTGCTGCTTAAAATCTGGTATACTCACACCTGCTAAACTGCATATATAACCAAATAGCTGATTACAGTATTATGTTTCCAGCTCCCATAACTAAATATATGTGTAATAGATAGATTGTATATAGTACTGTTTCCAGCCTGATGAAGGGCTGATGTAAGCCTGAAGTTGTAGCAATTTCTCTTTCTCTCTCTGATTAATTTGAGTGTACTTTACGGAAAATATAGAGTTGATAAAAAGTACAGCAATTATTATATAACTACATTTTATTCTACAGGGTCTCCACTTTCAGAAAAATAAATATAATGTTTTGAAGGTTTTAGGTCGTCTTCACACTTAAAACATGCATTTTAAAATGGACACTTGGACACACCCTCTTTCACAAAAAATCTAATCAACATGCAGGTCTGCATGCAGGTATGAAATCATCCTACATTGATTAGTTAAACAAACATATTTAGCTTTCACTTACAATTTCTATTTTTCCACTTCCTGGTATTTCTAGGCATTAGTGATGTAGCCCATACCCCGATTTTCGTTCGGAAATTGTCCACGAATGGTCTTTCGTACAATAATCGATCAGTTGATGGGACGCCAACAATTTTACTTTACTCTACTTCTGGCCGAATTTCCTTGGTCAGGCTGGAAAACTTTTTTTGAATCGTACAAAAATAGATGGATTAGTGGCGCAAACAATTGCAGCAAGAACACTGCACATGCGCAAACGAAAACGAAAATCTGTTTTGTCGATCAACGAAATTCGGTGAGTTAGTATTGCTAAAGTACGATTATCCAAATTGACATTGGTCTGTGCATGATGGGCTATTTGAACTAGAATCAAAATAGGGTTCTTGGCAGCAACAAAAATTCCCGATCGAAAATCTATAGGTGTATAACTAGCTTAAGACATGTATCCTGAGAAAGCTACATCAGAAGTGCATTGCTGGGAAATCTCATCTGTAAACTGCAAACCTTGCGAGTTCTCAGGGAAAGGCATTTGTTACCCCCGAGATGATGTGCACTGTCGAGTCACATAAGCCTGAAATCCAGAAGTAATAGAAGATGGATTCATCAGCTTTTAGTGAAAATGGCCACCATGAGAAGAATGGGGAGGAAAAGAAAAATAATGTATGCAAAAAATTAAAGGCCTGCAATTATCTTCAAGAATCTATTTGTGGAAGGAAGGACTGGAGAAAGACCTGAACAGGGCAATCATATTTAAACCCTCACTTATGTAAGGTTCATTGCAAGCTAACACTTGACAGGCTATTAACACAGTACCTATAAGCAATAAAGAATACTTCCTACTAAAGAAAAAAAATATATCCAATCCAATGCAGAAAAATTACCCTTGGTTTCTTTCGTTTCATTGTACGGGTGAATCAACATTAACCATTATTTTGAAAATCCATAATGCCGCATTTGCTTAATGCGGCAAAAGCTTTGATTCCCCTTTAATAATGGTGATAAACCTCACCATCCACCATTATGTTGTTGGTTCCAGAGCACAGATCATATTTGTTTTATGGAAAATTTGATTTCCAATTCTAGGCGTAAACAACAACTTTATATGAAAATATGGGCTTGTTGGATCACCTTTCGGACTACACCAGCTTATCTAGAGGTAATGGTGAATGATCTGGAAATGGATACTACTTGATGTCGGACAGGGTTTCCTTCTCCCCCTTTTTTTTCTTCTTTTTCTCTTTCTTTTCCCCGGTGTTCTAAATTAAGGTTATGTAAGCATATAAGGATTTCCTACATCAAGTTCAAATGATGGTTTGAGGAATTTTTTGTATGTTGTACATTAGGAAATGAGGATGATCGCAAACTGTGAGCTTAGCAAAAGGACCATACTTAATTGAAATATTGTAATTGTTTGATTCTAATGGTTATATGTTTTATTTCTGTTGTTTTTTTCTATTTTTGTAAGAAGCATACTGTGATATATTGTAAAAATTAATAAATACTTAATTTAAAAAAAAGAAAATTGTTAAATGACCTAGCAACGTGTAAGTTAACAGTATGGCTGATGAAACGTTGTTTTTCCTTTGCAGAACAGGTCTCAGTTGCAGGTATATCGATACCCACATCAGCAGCAGGAAATTAAAAAGATGAAAACACATGTTTAGGTCACTACTTCCAACACTCACAAGTGCTTGTTATCATTAAGGAGTGGTCTCATGTGGCAAGGGAAACTGGAAACTGTTCTATCATTTACAAATACTAGGCCATGGATGGCTGGCACTAGTATCATTTAGCCAGAACCTGTAAGGCCATTTTACAGAAATAAAAACACAGTGAAGTTTTTTTATGCAAAGACTGGATCCTAAATTGCATTTAGGTGACAGGCTCCCTTACAAAGAACTCCAGTGCAGTGATGTTAAACAGATGCCAAATATTGGTGAATTAATAGGCGCTTTAGCAGAAGGCTGTTACACTTGCCGCAGAAAGCTCATTGTATCACACATTTCCAACACTCACACAGCCTGGTCTGGAAACCTTTTTAATTCATCACAGGCAGTACAGGAATTAACTTTATTGGCTAGGATAAGGTCACAAGTGGGGCTGAGTTCTTGTAGTATACACTATATCAAAAGGCCTTAATTACCTATTTAAGCTTGGGCCAGAAATCTTGTTTTCTATCTAAACATGGTTCATGGGGAGTTCATGTCAGTGAATAAAGACAAAGATGTTAATCTGTTGATAGTCATTATGGCTGACCTGCAACACACAGGTACAGAGCCATATGCACTGGACTCTGATGAGAACAGTTGTATTCTAACATATCGCATTCCTACACAATCATACAAAAGGCTACTGAAGTAAAAATAGCAGTCAAGTTACACATTGTCTATTCAATCGTCTGTGGCCCGAGCAGCCATGCCAACCAGTAAAATGAACCTTTACTTAAAAATAAAAGAATTGATATCTTGTATGGAAACATCTAGAGATGTTAAATACCATCTCTGGACATATACAAACTCTTCCTGTCTCCCATCTCTCTGACCATACCTAATCTTATCCATTCCCCCAATTTGAAAAAAAAAAAATTCTACCAGTGTTTTCGCCTTATATCAATCCCCGGACCATTTACGGTCTCCTAGAGTCTGACAGACTCCACTTGATATCTAATAAGCGATCTCAAAACCCAGACAATGATATGGACATGTAAAGAAGGACCCTCCTCCTCTGCAGTGACCATAAATCTAGGTAAGTATTTTGAGCTTTTAGCTTAGGTTATTTTGCAACTAGCTCAGTAATTAGTTGGGAAGGGAGAGCTTGATGCCCTGAGAGAAGCTTTCATTGTGCATACACAGTACCCTAAAAAAATACTTTAAACTTTTGTCTTGAATACCACACAAAAAATAGCAGTACACTTCCTGACATGTGACTGTGTCTAGGTTGTTCTGTGGCATGATAGGTGTATATTCTCAGATTCAGATCATCCTAGCCACTGCAGCCTCCGACTGCTAGCCATGTGAGGGCTCTATTACTTTGCATATTTCTGTGAGTCTAGCACTGTGAACATGATTTCAGGTGATTATATGTGCATTAAATGTTATTTTTTATGCAAGGTATTTGTCTGTAAAAGCATTAATAGAGCAAAGGGCTATGATAGGGAAATGTGGCTGTGCTGGAAAATTGAAGTGGTAACATTTTCTAGGAGGTTCAATGTAAGGTAAGCGTGTAAAATACTTGATGTAAAATACTTGATCTGTGATTTTAAAAAAGAAAACAAAGAAAAAATAAATAAGAAAGTGCATTTACAATGACAGTGCCCACCAAGTATACACATCTGCAATACATAACATTTTTCCTACTGCAACAACCTTCTGCTCTATAGCATAGAAAGTGTACTACCCAAACAGCAACTCTTGAAAGTCTCCTCTAAAACAGAGATCTTATATAGAATCAGTTGTAAAACACATGTCCTTCAGACAAGTAGTATCAGTACAGAAGTATTACAGCATTCCACTGACTATATTGTTTGGAAGCAAATGCAACACACATGAACAATTTAACAAACTAACCAACACTACTGCAGCCCCACCACATACACACCCCCAGCCCAAAGAAATTCCCCATCCCTCCAAGTGGATCTGTGCTTTTAAGTGCGATTTTCTAAGCTGATGACAGGGTCTCTTTAAGATTGTAATATTACATCTATTTATTGTTCAGAAGTATGATGAACTTGGTCAGAAGTTTCCAAACAATTTTATCAGCTCCAAAATTCTGGAGCTATCTGTTGTGGTTCCTTACACTCCATACACTGCTGACTGCTCCTAGGCCATCAGTAGAGTACACATTCTTCCTGTCAGTATGTGGGTTCCCTTGAGCACTTATTATCATCGCTGTATTTTCCGTCAGATATTAAGGTTTGTAAATTGTACAAAATCCATACGCAAAGCCTGAACGTGTGAACAGGATTTGATCAATGTCTGCACCATTTGTAAACTCGGCATGAACACAGCATTTTTGAAGCTAGTTTATCAGTAGCCACTAAGAGAGAAGCTATAAACTAACAGTAGGGGACTGACCAGGATTAATAGTGGTACTCAACCCTAGGATTATATGGTGTCTTGTTTCATAGGTTTTAGGCCATCTGTTCCTCCCTCTACATTCTACGTTTTGCTCAACTATAAACGCACCTCCACCTCAGGGACCATAGAAAGGAATTAGAATTCTTCTGCTTCTCATTATCACAAGATTCAGTAACTCACTTCATTGTCAGGATAATCCTTTACTCTTTTTTTGTGTTGCACTTGCACAGAATGCCAAGATGACAAATACAATCCCAGATGTGTGCGAGCTGATGAGGTCTGCAACTTTCCTGGATTATTTGGTCTGCAGGACTTGGGTCAAGGTGTCAACGCTGACAGAGCCACTGATACCCGCATCCAGTATACACTTACTTTTGTTAGTAATTTGTTTCCCTGTCCCCATACTACACTTCCACCTTAATCCCTTTTGGCTATTTACATTACTTCGCTTGTCCTTTGGCTTTATCGACAGAGAATTCATTTCCTATTGTTTGAGTGCTGCAGAGTTTTGATTTCTTTGTAAAAGTTAAAAAGCCCTTTGGGATATTTTAAAGGGCTGTTTTCTGTTGCTTGTTATTGCAGGTAGTCAATTTTAATTTAATGTTTATTTCCCTATAGAATGCACACACCTTCTGTCACTTTAGAGGAGAAAGGGGACAATAGGAATAAAAATCAGCAGCCTGGGCTGGAGAAATTAAAGTGCAACTCCAGGTGGCAAGCAAGACTAGTGAACCACTAATGCCAAGATCCAGTGCAACTGCTAAAAAGAACAAAGCCTCTGAATGTATCCATTTAGGTGTATTAAAACCAAAAACATTTTATTTCTGGATAATGGAGGGAATGGTTAGGGCCCCTGATATTTTGTTTGCTGTGTCCCATTGGAGAGATTTCACCTCACTTCCTGACTGAGAAAGACACAACAGGAAATATCTCCAAATTCCCTCTTAAATAGTTGTCATTGATCAGGCGTCCCCTTTGGAAGATCACAACTCCTGTTTCTGTGACAAATCTAAAATTTTGAATTTCCTATTACTCTCTGTACCAGTCTGGTCCAGGACAAATGGAGAAGGTGAATCTCCTTAGCGCAGACTGCAATAAAAACCTAGCAGGGGTTTAACACTCCATCACACTACACAAGCCAATAAATACAATTCAGCTTAAGAGTGAGGAAGGGTTAGGCTGTAATAGCGGTCTAAACTTCCAATGGGAAGCACCCCCCCTCCCA
>NW_017306284.1:1030680-1062398 GCF_000935625.1 Nanorana parkeri | reverse complement strand
GGGTCTAAACTCCCAAGGGGAAACCCCCCCCCCCCACTTCCTGTACCAAATACCTGCATCAATGGGACAGGGATTGAGGGGAATTTAGTTGCACAAACCTTTGGCCAAAAATATGTAGAAGCCACACTGCCCCGTCAAGGCTCCTCTGTAAAGTGTGGTCCGAACTCTATTTATGAGTCTCCATGTTGGAGCATATTAATGCAGTCGATAAATTAAATGCAGGTGTAGCTGGTGGTAGCCTACTTCTCCTCAAAAGGTGCAGGTACTCACTGGAGGCCAAGCAATCCAAAATGTACGCTGGGACCCCCAGTGCGTCCCCACATCAAAAATAGTCAAACTAGAAACCTCTGTTTTTAACGCATACTGTTGACAGGGGAACTTCTTTTGTTGCAGGCTCGCCGGCAGGTGTGCTGGGGATTCTTTTTGTGTTTTGTATTGTTGTAAGCCTTCCCATGTGCACCCTTGTACCAAGGCTAGTTATAAATTTAGGCAGTTACCATTTATTTCTAGACTGAGGGGAATCTCCCGAACAGTAAAGCAACATTAAACCTTCAGGATTTTTTTCATCATTTTATTAATGGTGGCCAGACTTACTATAAAAATATTGTACTTTAATTGTTTTTAATGTCCTCCTCTTTCTCAAGTGGTATCCAGACCCCCCTGTATGGGTGCCTTCATCAGCTATCTGACTGATGTGGTGGCATTCGTTTGTGCACGGTCACGGCCATGCCCGCACCTAGTTTTGTGCATCCATAGAGACACACACAGTGTGCAGTCACAGTTTGATGGCAGAGGGAGCTTCCCCCGCAACCAGGAAGTTAAGGGAAACCAGAGTATCTTCCCGGCGGAGGAGATGAGGGGCTGCAGGTAAGTGTAGGGGGGATGGGGTGTTAGGAGAGTAATGGGTGTTTTTTGCCTTAATGCACAGAATGTATTAGGGCAAAAAACACCCAGCCTTTAATACTAATTTAACACAAACGGCTGTAAATTCCTCATGGAGGATTTAACCATTCCCCACTATAGTGAAAAAAAAAAAGGGCTTATACTGCAGCGTCCCCATTTGTGGGATCTCCTGCCTTTTTTGACAATGGTAACCATGACAGGAGGTGAGGTTAATGATCCCCAGTGGCGAGACAGAGCATATTAAGAAACACTCCACACCTCCTCATGGCCTTTTTCCTTTGTAGCATTTGCCCCCGCTACATGACTGGGAGTAGCGATGCTGATGCCACCCCTTCAGTCAGTCAATAGACAAGTGCCCTAGAGTGTAAGCTTTTCAACCCAGAGTCTCAGTATTTATATTATTGTAGTTTTAAATTATTACAGGTATTAATATAGTGCTTTAATTTTATACACCGCCCTCAAGGAACATACAATCTAAGGTCCCTACCAGCATGTAGGAAACCAGAGTACCTGGAGAAAATACACACAAGCACAGACTCCATGCAGAGAGTGTTCTGGCCAGGATTCCAGTCAAGGGCCCCAGTGTGGTCCCTCTGATTAGAGTTTCATGCCAGATAGTTCCAAACACTGCTAACAAATCTGAGGTACCCACCTCCCATACAATACAATCCTGAGAAAACCAAAAGTACCGCAAAATGGTCATCTGATGTATGCATCCTAAAATGTACCTGTACTGAGTAGGGATGCACATCGGTGCCGATAATGAGCATTTGGGTACTCGTATTCGCCCAAATGCTCCGATACTTATCCCGATACCGTAACTGCTGGTCAGAGGGGGAATCCCTCTCACAGTCAGTGCCGCAAGGGAGCATGGAGCCAGCTTCCCGACCAATCAGGAAGCCAGGCTGCCCCACAGTGTCGCGAGGGAGCGTGAAGCCGGCTTCCCAGGCAATCAGGAAACTTGTCATGTCTTGTGCAGCGCTCAGAGCTGCTAATAAAATGTTTGAATAATGTTTTAGCCATCATAGAGTATTGTACTGTGCACAGTGTGCAGAATCCTTAGGCTTTCTAAAAGATTATTTGGTATTAAGATGATACCCTTTAGTAGCCAACTTAACTTTGTAAAGATGCAAGCTTTCAAATTCCTTAAACTGAATTGTGTAAAGTCTGACAAAGGGACAAAGGGATCCCAAAAGCTGGAATCTTTAATATACCAAAACAGGGTATCATCTAAACTCCAGACAATCTTTTAGAAAGCCACAAAAACCTGGATTACTTGAGGTGCTTGCTCTTTTTCCATTGTAGCCTGTTAGGTCTGAGTGCTTGACCCTTGTGGGTCTCCTTGGATCTCCCTGTAGTGCAATTTGACCCTCTGTAGCAATATCGTCTTTCATTTATGTCCATGATTCCTGCTGGGGTTTTTTTTTTTGCTCTGGCGGTTTTTTGTTGGGATTTTGGGGGACATGCAACTTCTCGGGGGGAAGGGAGGATGGGGGGGTGAGGTGTTATGTTTTTTACAACGGTACAATTGTTTTATGGTTTGTAACCTAATTCGCACCCTCACAAATGTGAGTATTTCTTGTAGAAGAACAAAAAAAACAAAACATTATTTTTGCTCGCACATGATCGGATGATGGATGCCAGAGCTTCACCTCGTTCACTAAACTTGTGGGCTAAGTGCAAGTTCCCTTGCAAAAAAAAAAAAAAGCAGCCTATGTGCCTTTAATAAATAAATCCCCACACCTCTGGTATATGAACATGTCCTCAGGGCTGCAGGATCAAGTCTTAACACTTAGAATCTTAAATCTACCAAAGTTGTGTTGGCCCTTTAAAGAAAGGAAGCAGTTTCAGTATAGTTGAATACACATTGGTGAGCAGTGTATTTATCACACTGTATATTTCAATCTAAATAAGGTGATTGGATCTGTAAAACTGACCTTACATTGAACTGAGGATAAATGGTAAAGAAAGAGAACCTGAGACCTCATTAACTACAAGATCATATATAAAAAAAGTTTTATTTATGTTTGGTGGGACAGTCTCAAGCAATCACAAAACCAGAACCTCAAATAACTTTATATTTCTGTGCTTAGTCCATGACTAGCGCACACAGTTTTTGACTTCCAAATCCATCACGTTTCATGTTTAGGGTGACAGCACTTCTAGCCCCAGAGACTTTCCCAGCACAACTGTCTAGCACGGCTTTAAGATGCTCAAAAATAAACAAGTTGATTTTAACCTGACAACCACCAGAACATTGTGTCACTTCTTGTTGCTGGAATTAAATATGATAGATTGGTGTTAAAGAACCCAATTACAGTGCTGGGAATTATCCAGGAGTAAAGTATTATGTTCAGTGAAACTGGGAATTCACCTAATCTCACTTTGATTGCACATATTGATATATTACTATGATGTATGAGTGATCACGAAAGCATAATTTCTTTCATTGTAAAATTTGTGCAGAATTAAGTCAGACTAAATAAGAATAAAGTGAAACTGTGAAGAAGTCAGAAGGGATTTGGTTCACATTGCTGTAAAGTAGTATTAAGCTCTCAAACTTTCTTTTAATCATTAATCCAGTTCAAACAAAGATTGCCCCAAAAAGCATTTCTTTATATTTTTGTCCAAGCACTTACAGTCAACATGCTTCCACACAGCTCCAACTCTCTGTTCCCCTTCCCTGAACTTTCTGTCCAGTACAACTCACAAGGGACAGAGCAGTCTCCAAGCAGTTGCCCATCTACTAGCTTGGCTGAAGGGAGTAAAGAGGAGCGTGAAGCTGGAGAGTGGCTTGCCTTGGAGACACACAGCTTACTAGCACACACAAGGCTGGTGCCATAGAACCCTGCAACAGAAAGAAGCCACTCTAAAACAGGATGTCAGGGTCAGTGCTCAGGAGTCCAGCTGATTCTGCAGGAAGCGAAAACTTTTAAACATCAAGGAGCAGCATCCATTGTAAATGATTTAATCCGAATTTAAAATAGCCTAAAAACCTTATGACTATAATATCCCTTTAACAGAGGATTTGTGGATAGCATGACAGAAAATAAATTAGTACACTGTAGCAGTAAGACATGAAAGAAGTGTACAGCACAGCTCCAAATGCTTCTCTCTGTTCCAAGCTCCTGTCTGTGGAATAAATGTACTCACATGAGGGTATATCTAAATAGAAAGACTAGAGACCTGCAAAGCAGCATACAATGCACAATAATCAAAGGCAACAAATCTGTTGTGATATTGCTAAAGTCAAACCAGTGAAGAGAAAAAATAAATACATGCAAGTCTGTCTATGAGAAGAAAGTTATCTCTCCGAGGCTGACAGGTGAGGAGGTATCTTCTTGCTCTTGCACGAACACTGGAATCAGCCATCATCCTTACTTTAAAGGGAAATTCCACCTTTCAATAGAATAATAAATGTACATGTATTCATAGAAAACTGTGCATGTATTTTTATTTTTTTTGGCATTGGAGCCAGTTAAGCATTGTAACCATGATCAGTGGATTGTGCGTGCAATGCTCTGGCTCCTGCAGACTCTAATCCTGTTCGTAACTCAGTGTGGATATTCATTAACATGGATGGGAGGAAGAATGAATGGAGTATAAGTGAGGTGATGTCACTGCACTTGATTTCCACTGAGAACTACAAGTCCCTCTGACGCAGTGCAATTCAGGTAAGTGGTGGCAGTTGTGAACTGACCATGTTTTATGTTACACCCTAAATATGGGTGTAACATGAAACATGGTTAAAAAGGTAAACGTAGCCTTTAAGAGACCCTGTCAGCAACCTAAAAAAGGTAAAAGCACACAAACTAAATCAAGTATTTTACATGCTTACTTGCAGTGTTATTCCTTAATTCATAAATATTTTTTTTATTCACTTGAACCATGCGTTTGAACTTTTTTGCAAGCAAAGCCCCCTCCCTCTTGCACATTATAGCCCTCTCCTAGGAGTGTCTAATTACTTTGGCCAAGGTCCTCCACGCTTCCCTTCGCCTCCCTACATAACCTTTTATGTACCTGCTAGGGGAGAAGTAACATCACTTTCAAAATGATGGCACCCAGCAGCATTTTAAGAGCTTCTGGCTCAGTCTGTATGGCATACTTCCAGTTTTGTATTGACTGCTTGAGAAGTCTTCACCTGGTGCTCACTTTAGACAGCGGAGATGGGTGGCAGTGACATGACCGCAAAAAAAACCTCATAAAATAAATGATAATGTTAGCAACTAGACAGTAGGGAATGCAAGAACACCCATAGCAGTACCTATAAGTTGTGTATATGTTGCCTTTCCATCTACTTTAACTGCATATATATATATATATTTTTTTTTTATATATAATGTTAATATTGGTGTTGAAATTAATGGTCTGGCAACAGAATCTCTTTAATGCATGCTGCTGCTTTTCTCTATGATGAAGTACTCTATGAATGATGTTCTCTATGATGAACTCTATACCCTTGATTGTGACCCAACTGCAGAGTGATTTTCCAATAAGCTAGGAATATATTGAGCACATCTTACTGCCGTAGATGTTTCTTGTTGCACCATGGCAGTTCAGATATTGAATATTGTTTTTAATTATCAGACCATCTATGTGATTATGCCAAACACAATACAAAGAATATAAAAAGGAGAGGGAGTGCAGCTGGAAAAGCAGCCACATGTACACCACACAACCCTGCACATGTACCACACAAACAGAAAACAAAGACATAGCTGACACCTCTTGAGCAGCTTGAACATCTTCTTTACTGAAAAAGGACAAATTGCATGTGCACAAGAGCAAAGAACGCTGCTCAAAATACTCAATGAGCCTGTAAGAAATAAACAGATTGGTGAATGTGGATGGGGTTCTCATGGCCTTGTAAAAAGTGGTCTACACCTGCCCTATATGTTAAGCTTGTAGGAAGTCTGGAACCTAAAGGGGGAAAATAAGATGATACATTGGGATCTTTATAAGCAAGACTGGATATTCAGTTATATAACTAAGGCTACCTAGCTTATCTTCCATCAATAACAACAATTACAATTGTTACAATTAATTAGAAAAGGGTTAACCCCCAAAAAATGCAATGCATACCCCCAACTGTCCCACATTTGGCGGGACTGTCCCTCTTTTGGAACCAAATCCCGCTGTCTCTCTTGCCACCAGATGTGTAGACCTCTATGATAAATACATTACCTAACTACCAAAAGTGTTACATTCTTTATTGTCCTCGTAAGTGTGTTTTTGCTTACACACTTTGTCCTAAAAAGCTGTCCCTGTTTACCGTCTCACAAAAGGTGGGAGGTATGCAATGCACTTTCCCGATTCTTCCAAATATAAATGGTATGTTGTTCCTCATTGTTGGTTTTATGGATATCTTCCAATAACTGCAACATTGTAATATATAGCACATGCCTTTAATGAAAAGTAAAAAAATTACCACAAACAATGAGGGGGAAAAAACGCCAAGTAAAGCAAGCATACCCATCTCCCATTAGCTGATGTAACCCCCAACCAGCCAACCATAAGTAAGCATTTAGAATCAGGCACATCTAAAGGGAAATAGACATGCCTTAACTAAAATAACTCTGTACATGATGAACTCCATTGTTCTCATATTTGAAAGATGGTTTCGGGTAAACAAAAGCATATTTTAGCAGGCCAGAACACCTTTGACAGCCTCAAATGTAGGAAAAAGAAAGGGAAAAGTTAATAATAGCAAACATATTTTATTTGCCTGGATACATTAAAGGATATATTGTATTTTATTAGAGCTGCTGAAATTAACGATTAATTACCTGATTAATCGTTAAAATTTTTGATCGATTAAAATGCTTTTGATCGCTAATGAAAACACTCACCTCTCCGCCGGCTTCCGGGAATCCCGTCGGAGATCTGGTGACGTCACGGACATTGACATCACCGGACTCCTCCCCCTTTCCCCAAGTGGCTTCGTCGGCTAACGAAGGGAAGGGGGGAGGAGTCCAGTGACGGCTAATGAAGGAAAGGGGGAGGAGTCTGGTGATGACGATGTCCGTGATGTCACCTGACTCCTCCCCCCTTCCCTTCGTTAGCCGACGGAGCCACTTGGGCCGGTGAGTTTGCCCAAGAAACTTTCTGCACGAGCGCCAGCCAAGGCATTGGCCTATACACATACAGCACAGCAATGAAGTAATAAAATGAACTAGGATCACACTAATCTTGCACGTTATTCTGAGTTGCCACACTCAAGCGGCGGCCATATTGAGTGGGGCACGTGAGATTAATAACGTGCTGGATTAGTGTGATCCTAGTTCATTTTATTACTTCATTGCTGTGCTGCATGTGTATAGGCCAATGTAAAATAATCGATTAAAAAAAAATTTGATTCATCGAACAAGAAAATTTTAATCAGTACCAGCCCTATATTTTATGAATACATCGTCCTCATCATTTAAAATATAACTGCATTTTTAGTGCTGTTAAATGTTCATTTGGTCCCTTTGTGGCTGGACGTACAGTGTACGTCTCCCGTCACGAAGGGGTTAAAGCCTCCTACCAGTCTTAAACTGGCCATACACTAGTAGAATTCTATTGAAAATAATTTGTGAATGACAACATTCAATCAGTCAGATATAAAGTGCTGGACTGGTTGCCACTGGACTCGGTATCTGTTATCAACAGTCCCCATATGTCCAGTATGTACTAGCTGAGATACTGTGAATGTGCAGCACATGTGGCTCATTCATCTGGTTCCTCAGTTAAAGCACAGCAGACAGGTTTAAAATAGGTTGCCTGCTAAACATGTCTTCTAGGACAAATAAAGAGAACTGAGAATGTCAGGTTAATCTTTATGTAGTTTTGATGCCTTATTAGTTGGCTCATTGGATCCTCCTCTTGTGATGGATTATCTGCTGGATGAACTTGTACAAGGGCCAAAGTAGGCTGATCAGTCCCTGAGCACGGACCAGGCTGTGTACAGACAAACTGCAATAAATCCCAAACTATGTAAAGGCTATTTCAAAGTGAACAAGACAGGTAAGGTGAAACAAATGCTTGGCTAATGTTAACAGGGAGACAGAGAGAAAGGCATTAGCTGCCATTAAAAAAAAAAAAGATATCCAGTCTAATGAAAAACAGTATCTTGTTTTTAGCACAAGATCCTATCACTAGCATTAAATATAAACATTTTATATTTTAACATCTTGTTTTGAGAGAAACAAAATTCTGAAGATATTCAAATCACATAAGTTCAAATACCATAACCCATCTACTTTATGATAATTTGAATAAGTTTGAATAGCATAACCAGAGTTTGTCTTTGTCATTCTCATGTCTAATTGTCTTCCTTCCCTTTTGTTCCAGTTCTTAATATTTTGGTTATACTATTTGGACATGATTGTTCTCATGTCATACATGCCTTTTTCAATAATTGCACCAATATTTTACCAGATCATGCGTACAGTTAAACCCCAGCCAAAGCAGAGCATTACATAAGAAGCCTCTAACATGGGCAAAGCCAGAATTAAAACATTTTTTGAAGGGCTAGATCCCGTGCTAGGTACATATTGCGGTGTATGTCACCAAAGGGAAACTTCCCCTCAATTCCTGACCAGTGACAGGTTCCTACTAGCATGACTTCCCTCAAATATTTATGGCCATGCTGAATTATTTATCAGTGATACTTAACAAACTGGTACACATTCTGAATTATCCTCGTTTGCACTGCTGCTTTAAGGTTACAGTCATATGCTAACTGTTCTTTGTGTTGCTGCTTGTAATTTGACAAAATATTAAAAAAAGAGAATTTCAAAAAATACATACAATGTGTCTCGATCCAACCAAGAACATTTCCATCCAATGCTGCTGAGTAGAGCTTTCTACACTGAAACTTTACAGGCCAGTTACATAAACATATTTTACCAAACTTCATTGCAGAGTTTCCGTTACGTGGACACTAACCTCGGTAAATTTGTAGACAGGCTACCGAGAGAGATGTGTGTGTGTATTTTTTTTTTTTTTGTGGTAACAAGCCTGCACTTTCTTTTTCCTCACCTAGGCAAGAATTAGGTAGCCCCCACATTCCTGGAGCTTCCTGGGATACCCAGGAGGCTTCAGGGCAATCTAAAGCAGGTGTATGTCATCATGTCTATGCCTTGTTCTTGCAGCCGTGTCCCTGGAGCAGAGAGAATCTGGAGCAGTTGCCCGTGGCATCTCTCTTCAGTTTGCTCAGGTACGATTTGAAAATGAGACAAAGAAGCTGATTGGTTGCAGTGCAAATCTGCTCCAGATTTTGTCTGCTCTAGTTTTGATAAATCCCTCCCCCCTCCCTTTTTTGGATTTTATGCAAAGTTACACCTTTTAGTACCCATGCACACTAGCTGTGGTGCGGTTAACACTTGTTATGTTGCGTGTTGACGCTTGTTGTTTTAAGGCAGTTTGTTAATGCACCACAAAGGGTCTAACATAGTATCTGCTGCATTTTTGCTAGCACGGCGCACTGCAATGCACAGTAATGTATTATGTACATTGTGGAGCACTGCAACGCAGGTGCAGTGGGCAGCTCATTCACAATGAACAGCACTACAGCACACAAATACATGTCACGCGTGTTACCGCAATAAAACGGTGTGACTTGGCTCATAATGTTTCAGTATACTTTGAAATTAACTTGTGGCCACCTCCTACAGCTACAACAGCCCAAAACACCTATAGCATTCTTTATATAATGGGAAACAAATATTGTTCCAAAAATTCTTCCCCACAATTTCCATGTTGTCTTTTTTTGTGTGTTTCTAATCATAAAGTTTGCATTTTTTGCTCTCATAAGAGTCTTGAGTCACTTGAATAACTTTCTAGAGATACTATTTTAATAATTGTGGCTTTAATATTTTTGGTTGTATATATTTTTTTGGTCATATGGCAGATTCTATTATAAATGATACAGTTGATTAATTGAATGGTAAGATTTAGATATATACAGTATGTATATTTGTGAAAGTATATATGTGTACATTTTTGAGGGCTACCCAATGATACTTGGGACTTTTTAAATTTTCCCCAGTTTTTTGTGGTAAAATTAGGTACCTCGGCTTATATTCAGGACGTCTTATACTCGAGTATATACGGTAGTTTTTATGGGCTAGGGCTTTGTTTTATAGCATTATATAAAATTATTTGTTAATAAACTATTTCTTCATTGCTTATGAGTTGCATAAGCTTTGTCCTTTTTTTGGGGATCTATAGCATTTACATTCAAGACTTTCTAGTAAACCCCAGCACTAGCTCTGCGTTTGTTTGCTGCTCCTGGAAACAGAGAAAAATAGAGGAAAAGTTTATATAGGAGTAAACTTTAGAGGAAGTAGAAATGTAATATTAAATGACCACAAACACTGGTTTCCTTCAGGCCACAATGTAAATTAATATATGTATACATATACAGTATATACACTATATACAGTATATATAAATGTACACACACAAAAACAATCTATGAACATTTATGAAAAACAGAAAACTTTCTACAGTATTCCCAAAGGATTTTAGGAACTTGCAAAGACTATTCCGCTTTTCCTATGTGACGGAGGGAAAAACAAAGAATATGTGAGTAACACAAACTTCTGCTCAGATTACATGTGAACTATCTCCAGATAGTTAGAACTGTCTCCAAATTAAAATCACTAAGAAAGAATAGTCCAATATTGTTTACAGGACAATGTCATATAAAACGTGCAAGAAAAAAAAGGCTTTCTTCTACTAAATATAGCTTGCGCAAGAGAGGGATTAGAGGAATATTCTCTCCACTACTTCTGCCGATTTTACTGTCATTTTTTCCGTGTTGGGTACAATTGTGTTTACACGAGTCAGCACAAGGACACCGATCAAAGGCAACTCTAGTGAGAACGATCAAAACCCCAAATGGATCATGTTGTTTCATATGGGAATTATGCAGAATTAAGTAAACAAGTTCGAATTGTTGAGGTTTTGGTTAAAAAAAAAAAAAAAGCTACCATCATTTTATCTTAAGTAATTCTATATAATAACATCTGTAGAGCAGATGGCTACAAGGCAGAAAAACAATGCTCCGTTTTCTTTCTCCCGGCCTAACATATATATGAGATGACAAGTTTTGTCGCTGCACTAGGCTTGGGTCAGCAAATAATCTGTAAAAAGAATGCAGCTGCTGCAGATGGCCATGCTGCCGGGCCACTATAAAATCAAAGAGGGAGTGAATTATTTCATGTATTGTTTTCATGCTATAAAAATACTGACATTAATCTGGGAGTGCTGGGGGTATCTCGGCAAGATATAGATAACACATTTAGACAAACATGGATCTAATTTTGTTTGTAACAAAGGCCCAACAGAGGGATGCCCTCTAATATTGAAAAGCTGAAATAGCTTCCTAAATTGACATTTTATAGTGTCTCCCTCTTTAATAGCCCCGGAAAATTATACTTGGAGCTTAAGATGTATAAAGTTCAAGGGATAAATGTTCAGCCCTTGCAGATGGTGAAAGTTGAATACAGTACGAAGGTGAGGGGCATATGCCCATGGGCTCTCATCAATTAAATAAGTTTGTTTCTTATTTAAATACCCCTACTGACCACTATCACTGGATTTGAAGGGAAGCACAAATAGGTGCAGAGCAGTGCCAAAGGTGCCAGCTGACCTGTGAGCCTGGTTAGGCCAGCAACTATTGAGAAAGCTTGTGCCTTTTCTCACCTTTTTTTCCCACGAAAAAAGACACTAGGTCTTATTTTCGGGGGATGTTGCAGCGTTAGTTGTAGTACAGGATAGTCCCGGCGGCAGACAGTACCGGGCTGGGGGAGGAGTACTTACAGGACTGGACGAGGACCCGGAAGGCAGCATGCTGTTGCCGGTCCCGGTGTCGAAGTTGGCGGATGATATGCCGCTTCCATTGGGCGTCGGGGGGGCGTGTGTGCGGGCTGGCGTGTGGGCGGGATGAGAGATGCGCACTTTCACTATAGCGCCAACAATCATCCCACGTTCAAAGGCTGTTAAATCGCGTTGTTTACCCATATCTTCAGGAAAAAATAACTTCTACTGTCGTGGTAAACAACCTGCTTCTCTATTTATAATGGTCTGGCACTCTAGCAACTTCAGAGCGAAATTATAGCTAATTAGCCTACAAACGTCAGGTGGTCATAATAATCTGGCCACTCAGTGTATGTATGTATATATATATATATAGAGCCCAATTGCGAGGGATGAGCAAACACGGAGTGGATGTGCCAGGAATCAATAGTGTCAAGCCGTTAAGGGAAGTCCAGTTTTTGTAGTCAAATAACAGTTCAGGGTCAATGCAGACGGAGGAGGTTCTCATGCGGTTATACAAGCCAAGGTCAGTGCAGGCAGCTGCGGTTCAGAAACGATAAACAAGCAGGAATCAGGAGTCAGGAATACAGAATCAAGGGTCTGAATGCTGAGGAGTCATAAAAACAGGTCTGAGCTCTGGGAAGCGCACTAATAACTGAGCACTGTGGTCTCTGAGCAGCAGTGCTTTATAGGAAAGGTGTGCTGATTTGGCAGCTATCGGAGAGGGTGTGGTGACAGGTGAGCATTCAAACATCTCCTCTAGAACAGATCTGCAGTTTAAATTTGGAGCTAATGCAGAGCGCCCTCCCATAGGAGAAGATTGAGAAGACACTGCACCTTGCGGCTGCCATATTGGACAGGCGGCAGCTTTGGATGATGCGAGGAGAGAGGTATAAGCGGCATTACAATTAGCTGGAAGAGAGTTGTTATATTAAGTTAGGATTTTCTTTGCATGGTCCATGTGATTTAGGGACATCACAAAGGTACTTATTTTTGCAGAACCTGTAGCAGCCTGAAATGGGGTTTAACATGTTCTAGTGATGACAATATTGGTTCTCCCTACAAAGTACATTCCAGTCTAGCAATAAAAAGAGCCAATATCAAGAAAATGTGGTGGAGATATGGCAGGTTTTGTGGTATATGAAGTTTGACCAAGTGTGAATAAACATATAATTGTGATGGGACCCAAAGCCCTTGTTTTTACCCTCTAAAAATGTTATGCTTGAAGCTACAATTAACCACACAACTTCCAGCCAAGGAGTGTCCCAACTGACACATTTGCAGTTCTAGATCACAGCATATATTTGCACACTGCTTGAAAGTCACTTAACCAATATAGGGCACAGCTGTGCTTGCAAAGCAGTGCACATACTAGTGAGATTACCTTTGTTCTCAATGCTGAGCAGCCAATAGACTTCTGATGAAATAAAACAGCCAGTAACATCCATCCTGAGGTGTATTCCCAGGACCATCCCTATAAATGAGGCAGTGGGGCCTGCCATCCCCTTTCAGGCCAGTTGTCCCAGGTTGCTAAGAGCTCTTAGGAACATGCGATGCTCTGGCCTGCATTCCTCCCAGTTTACTTACATCACTGGCTGCCAGGAGCTGAACTGGACGTTTGTCACCAGCACAGCGGTCACTGCAGGGGGGAACGCAAGGGGAAGATTTTATTGCCAGAGGCTCAGGGGACATAAATAATTATGTATTTTCTTGCTCTAGCATCTATGAGTAATTAAAACACAAGTTTTGGGAAGGCAGACTCTTAAATTTAACTCATACTAGTATATCATACAGAAATGATCCAAGTACTAAAATGAGAATCAAAAGCTCTAGGAAAGCAGCATTGTTTTACACTAAAATCCCCAATATATAAATTAATTTTATATTGGCTTTACGCTTCAGTCCATCACACACACATTAATACCTGCTAGACTGCTATAGATAAGATTGCCAGGAAGAGACAAGTCAGAGAGATTGCAACAATCAACCTTATGTTCCCCTGTGTTTAGCAGTAGAGGGAAGGATCTGACTTCAAGAATTATTATCAGACACACAGCTTAGTTCAGAAGAGGAGTGTGTGTAATTCAGACTCCTCCATACTGGATATTAACAAGAAGCATAATGAGAAAGTAATCCTTGCAGTGACCATGAACTTGTTTCAAGCGTCCTAACCCTGGCTAAGGTAAGCGTGGGAATGAGAGCAACGTTTCTGAACTGGTCTGAAAATATCTTTATGGCTAAATCAAGAATGCCGCATCAGAGCACTCCCCAAGCCTTTTATGTTGCATTTTCACTTACAAAGCATTTGCAAAATGCACAGAAATGTGCCTAGGCCTGCCAGACTTTTTGAAGTAAAAAAAGGGAAAATAAATCACCTAGGTTTGGCCCGCTGTGAGTACTTCTCAGTTACAAAACATTTCCTGTATCTGTTCTGTTGCTATGTCAAGTTTTAGCTCTATTCTCCTTTATAAAGATGTCCTATTATAGAAATGGTTAGGTGAAGCTGGCACTGCCAGACTGGTCCTGAAAAATGTCTTTAAGGCCGTATTATTTTCCTCCAGACCCTGACAGAGGCTGTTGTGTGTGGAAACCACTCTTGCCGCCAGCAAGGTCAGGTCTGGCTCGTGCAGTAGGCCTTATGGCATGCCATCAAATGCACAAATGGCGCCAAACATTCCCCACAGCAGTTTGCTGGAATAAGTTGACATCCTAAATACCATGAGCATTTTACAGAGCCTCATTGCGTGGAACGTAATAACAATAAGCCATATAGAGTTTCAGAAAGTACACTGCTCTCTATTCATAAGTTTTTCCTAGTGGTACTGTAAAACTACAACACTCAACTAAGCATCACGTCTTTTACAGTGCAGAGTATGTTCCATATTTTTCTGTCAAAGATAAATAAGATCTAAAAAAAATTCTTAAAGTGCTTCTTGAAAGGTGTATTTGGAACTGTACAAATATGAAAGAATATACAAACTGACTTGCTAGAGGCAAACTCGTATTTAAATGCAATTCCAAAACTGTAAGCTAAAGTCATAAACCAATTAATATTAGTTTACAAATGGCAGGCATTTTAAGAGACGGTGAAAATAAATGAAGAAAATGTTTTATGATGAGATATGTGATCTTGATGCTATAAGAGCAAGAGCAATTAGTTTAATTTTGTAAATATTCCGGATTGGAACAGCATCATTAAATCTTTAGAAAATTCTCCTGGGCAATAAACACAATCCCTACAACAGCGGAAAACACAAATGTTTATAGATGCTGCGACCAGATAGCAGCCATGCTGAGAGTTTTATGCTTTGAGATGATTTTTCAGACCAGATTTTTGCTTATGACATCAGGAAAACTATTTTGGTAAATAAGAGCATGCAAAAGAACAAAACACAGATTAGACCCATAAACTTAGAGCGAATACAAGCCACAATAACATAATCTACTGCTAATAAAAAGCATTCAATCCTCGTCTTTTACACTTTCTATTATTACAATGGGACTGTGCTGCCGTGTTCGGCAGACCTTAGAAGCCCCAGAATGCCTCCTAGGATTTTTTTTTGGCCTGGCCTGAGTGCTCAGTGATTACATTCCAATGCTTTACAATAAAGCTGTACCATTTTATAACTCTAGAGCCACATTAATATGACAAACAGTGGAAAGACATAAAAAGGCTTATTTTGTAAAGTGCCAAGTGAAGTAACCCCCAGGAAAATAAAGCAAGTAAACTTTCAGTGATATGAATGCGGAATATGACATCTGATGGGTTGCTATGGCTTGCTGTATTTTGCATTGTTTTACTGAAAAATCAGATGAGAATGAAAACAGCACTCACTAACTGTAATAGTGGTTTATGATGCAGTCATGTCTCCCTGCATAACAATGGAGCTTTGGGCCTGGCTGCAAGAATTAAAATAGTCACCAATGTTACTCTGACAATATTTTCTTTCTATTCTATTATTGGATCTGTTTTTGTAGTTTCACCACAGTGCTGAGGTTGCTTACCCCTGATCTACCTGTTTGGTACGCTCAGTGAGCCTTTCACATTACTGGAGCTCTCTGATCATAGAAAGGTTCAAAGGTTCAAGAAAAATACAGTGTGTGTACAAAATAAGTACCCAAAAAGGCGACACTTACAGTGTTGCAAGTTAAAATGAGGTTGTGGTATATTGCATCTCATGGTGTTACTTCTTTATCTGCAGATGTAACAAAGGAAGAGCATCAGGCCACAGGTGTCCTGGATGAACTAAGGACACAGTAAGGCAGGCCATACACTGTTAGAACATGTTATATTCAGTGCTGGCTTTTCTGGGAACTTATATTTTAAACCAAAATAAGAGATTTCAGAGGGAGAAGTTTAGTGAAATAAAATGTTAATTTACTTCAAGAATTTTCCTGCAAAAAGGGCATCATTACTAACAACCAGGTTAGTTTACTTTACTTTACATCCAGAACCAGTGGATGTAGTTTACTTGGATTTTTCTAAAGCATTCGATACAATTCCCCCAGCAAACACTTAGCTCACAAAGACCTATTGGCATAGAGGAAACTGTATATAGATGGGTAGAAAACTGGTTAAAGGAATGGGTCAAAAGGCTAGCGATAAATGTCTCACATTGTGAGTGGAGTACCCCAGGATTCAGTCCTGGGACCAATTCTGTTTATCTTGTTTATAATAATATAGAGTTTGGAATAAATAGCTCAACCTCAGCGTTCACAGATGATACCAAGCAATGGAGGGTAAAAACCACACAACAGGATATAGAACCACTTCAAGAAGACCTTGATAAAATTGAGGGGGTGGATAGCTACATGGCAGAGGAGGTTTATTATTGAAAAATGTAAGGTTATGCACCTGGAAGCTAAAGACATTTTTTTTATCTAAGATACTCATTAAATGGTACTCCTCTGGAAAAATAGAGGAGGAGAAAAGTTCTGGGGGTCCTTGTAGATCATAAACTCTGCAATAGCATGCAATACCAAGCTGCAACTAGCAAAGCCAGCAGACTACTACTTTCAGTTTTAATCACCAAATTAAATGTATCCACTTTGGAGAAGACAAGGTTAAAGTATTACTAAAGGCAGGTTTTTTTTTACCTTAATGCATTCTCTGCAAAACCGCCCAGTAACTTTCACTGTCCCCAGTTTCCCCCACTTACCTGCTAGTGCTGCTTGTCACCACCACAGGTCCATAAAACAATCCTCCGTCCAAACCTTCCTAGTTGCGGGGGAGGAGAATAAGGCCAGAGGAGCCATAGGCTTTTTCTGCCATCAATCAACCTGTTGGGCAGAGAGGAGGGGCATGGCCTGTCACAGGGCTGTGTGTCCATGGACACACACAGCCACTTGCGGGCATGGCCAAGAGCGAGCACGCATAGGTGCCTCCACAGAAGCTGCTTAGCTGATGACGGCACCTGTGCAGTGAGCAGGGGGAAGACTAGCAATTTTTCATGTGCTGCAAATATCTGTACAGCTTCAGAAGAAATTATTGTGCAAATAAATGTTTAAAAAGGTAAATATTTGAAGAACATGTACCTACCCAATACTTTATTTCCTGCTTGAATATTAAGACACCCCTGAAGATCTGAGAAAGATGTCAGAATGCAGGGACTCTTTGGGTGTGGCACTGTCTCAAAGGAAAGAAACACTTGTGTTGTTTGTAAAGTGATCTTCTGGAAAAAAGATGCTAATCTCCACATTCCTTCTTCAGATGATGAACAAGATTTTGAAGTTTCTTGGGTCAGAGTAACAGAATCCTTTCTACAGGCTGATGCCATATTTAAAGTCTCATCATGTGGCAGGAGTCCATCAGCTGACAATGCGATTTCTGGCGGAGGGCAAGCCCCAGTCTTCATGGTCCTTTCCAGAAAATGGTTAACCTGGTCCAACTTGACAAGACTCAAGTTGACTTTTAGGGGTCTTGATACATCAACGTTGACATCAACTGTTGAAATAAAACAAAACACAATATATTTGATCAGTGGACAATGCAAAGTTATTAATATAATTGTTGCTTTTATCTGCTTTAAAAACACATTCTCTCTTTCCAACAGATAGTGCAGTTATTGTAATGTAGTTTTTGCTCTCTAAGTATTTTTTCACCAACAGATAAAGGGGTATGATTTGGAACAGGTCCAATGTACATATATATGGGCTAGATTGTGACCCTAATTTATGTCTCAAGACTGAGGCAGAAGATGACAGGTGAAGTGTTAGTGCCCATTGTCATATACTGTACATATATATAGATATATATATAGATACCTGTATATTTATATATAGATATCTACATATCTATATATAGATATCTACATATCTATATATAGATATATACAGGTTTTAGCTCTATATATACACACTGAGTGGCCAGTTTATTATGACCACCTGACGTTTGTAGGCAAATTAGCTATAATTAGCTATAATTTTCGCGCTGAAGTTGCTGGAGGGCCAGACCATTATAAATAGGGAAGCAGGTTGTTTACCACCAACGTAGAAGTGATTTTCCTTGCCCACTTTTATTAAACGAAAGTTAACAAAAATAAAGCAATTACCCTTGCAGGGGTTCTTTAGCATCCCTTGGCAGCACATACCCATCCAGCTTCCTGGCTTTACATTTGCAGCACCGCTGCTCCGGCCTCAGACCTCTGTCTGTTCCTCCAGAGAGCCTTAGTCGCGTGCTCACCTGCACACTGGTGTTTTTTCCAATCCGCAGCACCCTGCTGCACTGGACTCCACTGACTCCTGGGGGGAGCCTTCCTGTCTCTCAGGTGGAGCCCTGAGCCCTTCCCAACACCTTTATTTTAAAGGCTGTGCACACCTGTGCCATCAGCATGCACTGGCCACTCAGATTATCATTATCCCATTTTTATAGGAAAAAAAAAATCCACACATATAGGCCTAATGATGTGAAGAGATGTGTTATGTACTCTAAAAGGTTAAGAGCTGGGGTGCCTCATTCATTCTGGTAATGGGAAACTCCATATGTACATGACCTGATCGTATTTTATATTGGTTACATGGATTGTATGATTAGTCTTAATAATAATACATTTTAGATTAACTGCTCCTTTTTAAAAATTGCATTTATCAAACTTTATGACATGGTTGGGTTTGGGAGTCTCAATTACGCCACAAAACAAATGGAAGGGAAAGATCTCTAAAGCAGATGAAGTAAAAAAAAAAACCATAAGAAACAAATGTTCGCAGGAAACTGTTCCCTGGAGTAGTAAAGTCACTTAGTGTTACAAAACTAACTTTTCCAGACTTTGTGATTACTCAAAAAAATACATTTCACCTTTCACACTTGGCAAAGACTCATCAATCAGAAGAAGGTCTACACGCCAGATGGGATTAGACAACAATACAGAGCAGGTTAGGAGTTCCTAAGAATCTTAATGTAAAGGGTGAAATAATGAAGAAGAAATCAGGTCAGTTGTAGACTGTACAAATCCAACCAGTTACTCAGATATCCGATACAACCATGATCCTTCAAGTATGTGGATATAAGAAAATATAGACAGATGTACATATCAAGTTAGGTCATAATGATAACTGTAGCATACATCAATTAATGTGTGATGGATAATGTTGAAGAAAAAAAAGCCACCCTCTGGATTTACCGCCAGTCAAATAAGGAAAAACCTCTCTTCAAGCAGCGACAATGACCGCTAGCTGACAGCAGTTATAACCGGGGCTCTGCATCCTGTCCTTGGTTTTGTCAGTGCTCCCCAAAGCTAAATGCATTTTTAATCCTAAAAGCCAAGACACCAATTCTCTGAGACTACAATTATATCTCTAGGCAGTTCAACTCTGCCCACTAACACTTCTCAACTCTAAGACATTCATAGCTACTGAACTGCAGATATGATTTTCTGCCAGTAGCTCTTATTCTCTCCATTTTGCTTACAATCCCATTGTAAGTTTTGCAGAGAATAATGGGAATTCAACATGAAAGATTAAAAGTCATTACTCATAGCACGGTTTCAAATAGTGTCCACATTTATTCCATTCAATGTATGAATGTCTGAGATATGTATTTAGCTACAAACCTATCTATAAGGGCAGAAGAACTTGGCCCATGTTCACTGAATTTCAAACATGGTGTTCTCAATGAGATGAATACATTTCTGCTCTCTTCACCAGATCTGGGGGCATCCATTCAGCCTGTGACCTGTGACTATAAGGAGTGGAACGCAAAACCATCCAGTCATCCAGTGGAGTTACAAGTATAGTCTTAGTTTATACAATAGGCATAAGAAACATTGAAAAACTGCACAACACAAGAAAGGTATAAGGGGTATTGTTATGGCCTTGTGGTATTAAATCAAATATATCTAGACACAAGAAATGAATGTAGACATTAAGTTCTACCTAGACAAATGTGTAAGTAATAAGTAAACAAAGTTTAATCTTTTTTTCCCCCTTTCTTTTTACGTATGGTTCTATTAGCAAAATATGTATAAATTATAGCGAAAATACATGTTATGCAACCAAAGTCCATAACCATAAAGATCACATAGCACAATGAACATGAAAGACTGAATTTGTGAATGTGTTTTTACATCAAATTTGTTTATTGCAGAATAGGAATTAGGTGAATACTAAAGACTCAATTCATACACCAGGATAAGTATACTTATTTTCACTAAGTGTCAGCTATTTTGAGTTAGGTTAATGAGTTAATGAGATTTCACAATTACAGTCACATGGTTAAAATAAATATATTTATCCTTGCATTAAAGCTGTGTGAATTGAGCCTCAAATATTGTTAAAATGATGAAAAGAATGAGAAAAAGAAAGAAGAATGAGGGAAGGCGTGGAGAAATGAAGCAGGGAGAGGGGTCATATAACAAGCAGAAATGAAAATAGTTTTCTTTAGAAACTTCTTAAATATCTCTTCCATTACACTTCTTTGGCTAGAATATGATTCAGAAACTTTCAGTGATATTCTTTTAAGGAAAATGTTATTGAGAATTTCAGGAGCGTAACAGATTCCTTAAATCTATCAATATGGCTCTCTATTTATTATATATTGTCCAATGGTTTCTCCCCCGACCAGGACAAAACATACCATAAGATTCTTACGATAGAATAATTTTACACCTCTTGATCTAGTGGTTACTATATTTTGATCTACTGATGCTTAATTGCTGATTTTGCTGTTAAAGCAAATGTCATAATCAGAACATATCCTTCTCCTGCAAACCATCTGCACGCATTGAACTTCTGTGCAGATTTTTGAAAAGTTTTCCGAGCCCCAAACCCAGGCACATTTGCTTACCCCTACTAATGATAACAAGGCATCATGTGACCTAAGCTGCTTAGGCTGGGAGCGCATAACCAACACTTTTTATTTAAATTTTGTTTAAATTTACATTTAGAGGTACTTTTTAGCGAAAAAAGTGATGTTAAGTGGTAGTATGGACCCATTGGTTCATGTACAAAAGTTCAACTAAAACCATCCTGTTGGCAGATCAGTTATGTTACACATTTCATTTACAAATATCCAGTGTGTTAACTCCGGGGGAAGGACTAAGCAACATATAAATTCAAGTAAAGAAAGAAAACTTGCAACATGCACTATCACTACCACTCTTAACAGCTAATTAAAATCTTTCAAAGCAGATGTAAGCTCTCTTAACTCCCTATAAACATGTTTTGCTTTCAAACATTGCACCATTTTAAAAGTTAATGTTTTTGGTAGGAATTCGATTTCCAGTAAGGAAAACACTGATTGTTTTTTAATTTTTTAACAGGATCTTTGTACTAAATATGGAATACACAAATGTTTATTATATTTAACTTGACTGAATTATATTTATGTATTATTTAGTGCTGCCATTTTTTTCTTTTTTCCAGTGTTTAACATTGATTGCAGGCAAGTACTGAACTGTTATCTTTCCCTTGTATGCATATTAACAATTGGGGAAATGTTTTGTTAAGTTACTGCAGCTGCCAAAGGCTTTAAACTATTTATTTAAAACATACTAAATTAGGGGGTACACTAAGCTGCTAAATTTATGTTTTAACCTGGTATTAAAACCGCTTCCAAAATATACCCATCACATTTAACATAATGAGGATTATTTGCAGCCAAAGGATTATAAACAAATCTTAGTAAGGGCCTGTGCCAATTGCCTTTGAGTTTGTGTTGATGGCATCAGTTTGAGATGTTTCCGAGACCATTGGGAGATCAATGACAGGTGCATCTGACCTGCAGTTGACCTCCTTCTGAGCTGCATTTGGACTTCCCCATGGTGATTTTTCATTTCCATAAACTTGTATGGGACTGCAAAAACAGTTATAGCAGGCTCCTCTCAAGAAGTTAGTTTATAGCTCCCTTTTATTTCTGCAATTCCTTGAACAAACAGGTGTAGGATGCAAGATAACATTTTAAAATGTATATTGCAGAAGTTCTCATATTGCATATATAGTATATCATATATACAATTTTATTGAGATTTAACAAAACTCATAATGTAAGGCCCTAATTAAACAATCCAATCAATTTGTTTTCAATCAGCTACGCCCTTGCACTAAAAAATTGTTTGTAATTCTAAGGAGATTGTACTTTGTATGGTTAGTATAACTGTTAAGCAGACCCTACAGCTGGCCACGGGCCGAACGAGAGAAATCAATCAATTTCTCCATCTATGCTAAACAGCATAGGTGAAGGATTTCCCCTGTTGTCTGTTGTGTTCAGCAGCTGGCGGACCCCTGTGTGCTTAACCCCTTTGTGACTGACAACGTACAGTGTACGTCGCCAGCATCGAGGCTGTTTAAGCACACTCTGTTTAAACTTGTAAAGCCGACTGTCGGCTTTACAACAGAAGCGATTCTGGCGACTTACCTGTCGCCAGATCGCTTCTGTGTCCCGTAGAAGGGGCCGCCCCTCCCCCGCCGCCGTGCTTCCCGGGCTCCGTTGCCCCTCCTACGGGCCTGGGCCCGGCTTCCTTGGTGTCCGGGGGGAGCTGGGGAGGAGGTCGACGAATTTCTGTTCATCGATCCCCTCCCCGTTCTATCGGACCGGGAGCGATGCAGATTGCATCACTTCCGGTCCCTGGGCTGTCAGTTCTGGGCTCCTGGAGCCCAGCTATAAGCTATTGAAGTGTGATCTGCACTTCAATAGCTTGTTTCCAGTGTAAAGGTGACACTGGGGTCTTTTGGACCCCCAGCATCACCTTAAAGAGTACCTGTCACCACCATCTGCCATCACATGGGGGGCTTGTAAGTCCCCCTATATGATAGCAGTCAAAGTAAAGTAGAAAAAAAAGTTTTTTAAATTTAAAATAAAATAAATCTAATAATAATAAAATAATTTAAAAGTCCCCCGCCCCCGTGAGCACGCGCGTCGCCACTTAAACACACGTCGGGTGCGCCTACGTATGAAATCGACGAACGTGCTACACATGTTGGGTATCGCCGCGCACGCCGGAGTGAGAGCAATAATTCTAGGGCCAGTATTTTGGGGTATCTCTAAATTGATGACCTGTGGGGGCTTTTAAAGCGTCTTCTATGGACCTTTTGGGGTACTGCAGTTTTTCGCCGTTTCACGGACACATACAATTTGTAACCTGGGCATGTTGGGTATCGTTTTACTTGTTGTAACCTCATCTTTTATATTTCATTAAAAAATGGGTATATTGTTTTTTTTTGGGGCATTTAATTACATTTTTCACTAAATGTTGGGGTTTAATAAGGAGTTGCGCTAATATTGCGCAACATAAAAATTTGCAACTACCACCATTTTATTCTATAGGGTCTTGGCATTCCGAAAATATATAATGTTTGGGGGTTTTAAGTCATTTATGGGTGCAAAAAATTAAAAAAAGGCCTCAGTCATGAAGGGGTTAATACCCGAACACTGACTGCATTGGATTAGATAAAGTCACTGACAATTTTCCACCTGGCTTCTTCTACAAAAGTCAATTGACAAAGAGTCCCCCACAGCCAAATTGTGGCTGATTCAATGTGAATCAGAGAAAATTCAAGCAGTGTATGACCATTTTAAAAGAGAACTATGGCACAACATTTTTGCCCATAGTTCTCTTTAGGGTCACAGGAGGACATTTACTAATGTCCTCCTGTGACCCAAAACTCAGCATATAGCAGGATATTGCCCGATTAATGGTTACAGCGCAGAGCCACGCTGCAGCCGGGATGGATCCAGAGAATATTAGCGGGATCCCCCCTGCTGCCTGAATGACAGCTGGCTCTGCCTCTATAGAGGCAGAGTCAGCTGTACCTGCCTCCTCCCCTGTTTGTTCCTCCAGTCAGCGCTGGGTCAGGGGGCATCCTTGTGGGAAGTGGTGACACTGCTCTCTGCAGGGAGAAGATCGGGAACTCAGTGATCAGCTCAATTCTACAACAATAGAGCCGACGTGTGACAGCATCAGTGTCGCATGTCGGCTCTAATTATGGGGATGAGTGTATTTCATTCTTCCCATAATTCTCCTTTAACACTTAAACCCCAGCTGAACCTGATCATCTAACGCAACCCCTAAAATAAACCATTAACTTCCCGTAACTCTTTTTTTAGTGATGGATGGTGTGGGAGGATTAGAACCCCTGTCAGGTTGTACTGCTACTGTCAACCCTACACTACTAAACATTTTTTTATTCCGGTCTGTGTTGCTGTTGTCGATTTGCTATCACTTTCTGTTTGGTGAAGTGTTGGCACCGTGACAGCGAGTGAAGGGAAATCTATTTAATCGAGTCCTAGATGGTAGTTTTGGCTGCACACTTTAACTCTTACCTAACCCTTCAGCTTAACACTTAGGTGTTGATTTACTTAATGCATATAGGCTGTTCACTTTGCAAGGGAGTTTTCCCTTAACTTAGTAATTGTAGTGAAAGTTAAGTAGGTCAAACCCTTAACCAGCACAACTCCAACAAATGAATCTAACTCATCATCTAAACTCATCCTTAAAGCACATCTAAACCCAAAGACAAACATGTAATATATTGCAGCTTACCAGTTGTTAGCTGTGGTGGCTGCACTAGTTCTCTTTTTCTAGAGTTTTTTTGCCCTTTATTTTCACCTATGAATAACACACTTTCTGTTTCTGGGTGGCTACACTGACTCATTCACTGTATCTATGGCTGCCATCTAGACTGAACTACAAATATATCTGCTTTTTATCTACATTAAATTAGAGACGGGGAGAGTAGTCGTTTCCAGAAGAAAGATAACATTTTCTTTTTTCAGGAAGTGACAAGGACACTGCATTTCTTGCAAGATCAACAGGTATTGTCTGTACTTATTGTTGGATTTAATTACCCTTTATAACTATATTGACCCCTGCACTGGAATTGTTACCTTATTAGGCGCAGAGACATCAGTCCCAGGTCGAAAAAGTTATTGCACATTTACAGATCCTAAGATATCTGTGGTTTTAGCTAAAGTGTGGCTCAATCCTTAATACCAGTAATTCTGGCTATATTAGGCTTTTTTTCTATGTGGATTACTTTCCCTTAGCATTGGAATTGTATATCAGATATACTGTAGTTGTAATAAGCATCCGAAATTTAAGAAATGTAAAATACCTATTTTAAAATGCTTTAGGTTTATTGCCTCTTTAACCAGTTGACATCCGCGGTGTTAAATCCCCTTCCCATCCAGGCCATTTTTCAGTATTCAGCGCTGCGGTACTTTGACTGACATTTATTCCGTCATGCAGCGCTGTACTGAAATGAATTTTATACCCTTTTTTGGGGACAGATAGAGCTTTCTTTTGGTGGTATTTATTCACCACTGGGGGTTTTATTTTTTTACTATATTAAGGAAAAATTACCGAAATTTAAAAACAAAACAGTTTCCCCTATATTAAATCATAAAACATTATTCCCCAATTTTTTGGTAAAATATAAAAGATGGGGTCACGTCGGGTAAAAAGACACTAAACATGTCAAGCCTTAAAATTGCGTGCGCGCGCGAAACCTCAAAAAACGATAATACCCAAAATTGGCCATAGGCGACGCTTTAAAAGCTGTTACCGCTCATCAGTTTAGTGTTATCAGTGATTGATGGCCCTAAAATGATTGCTCTCACTGCGACGTTCGCGGCGATATGTAACATGTGTAGCGCAATTGTAATTTTTGCGCGCTGGGGCACCGGACGCGTATTTACGTTTATAGGCGCGTAAATAATAATAGCAAAGGCACACTGACAGGTCCTCTTTATGGAGATATTAGGGGTCTCTAGGACCCCTAATATCACCTGTGGACCCCAAAAGAAGCTGATGAAGCAGAGATCTGCTTTATCAGCTTCTTCTCTCTCCAGATGACTGACAGGTGAATGCGGAAGTGATGTAATACACATCACTTCTGCATTCACAGCCCGGACGGAGATCAGCAAGGAGCTGATCTCCCGTCCTCCTCCTCCTGACGCCCTCGGAGCCGGTCCCGGGATCCAAGATGGGGCAGCGGATCCCGGGAATCAAGGTGAGGGGTCAGGGGGGGGAAAAAAGGGGTGGGTTGCCGCGAACGAGCACATATAGGCGATCGGCGGGCTATGGACCCGCTGATCCCCTATATGTGAAACACCCGGTAACGGGTGTGTTTAATCGTCGGGTCTTTTCTGCCCGTACGTGCCCGCTAGGGGGCGCGCGCGAGCAGAAAAAAATTGCCGTCTGGAGACGGCAACCCGCAGATGTAGCAGTGCCGTCCGTCCGTTTTTTTACTACGGGCGGACGGCAAGAGGTTAATATACTGTATCAGATAGTGTGGGGTGCTCCACATCCTTTATTTTTTTAATCAAATAGTTTTTTATTGAATATTTTTTAAACCATTTACATTCATATACATTTTCAGAATAAGCAAATTCTGCTTATTCTGATGCTCTACATCCTAGCCAAACGACTTGTGGCTTTCAAAGATGTGACTCCAAGCTGCAATAGCTTTAGGGCTTGGTCACTAGGCAAAGGCAGCTTGCTTTCAGAAGCATTGAGCTTACATTTGATTCAAGTTTGAGACAATTCTGAGATCATTCAGAGTCTACTGACAGGTGCACTTGACCTGAAGCTGATGGTCTTTTGACCTGCAGTTAACAGTACACTGCTTAACATATTCAAATGCACAGCAACATGTATTTTGTTATTTTCCAAATAATTTAAATAGAAATGCATTGGGGGAAATATGCACCAAAATGAAAAGGTTTGTTTTCTGCCTAAAGGTTAAGGTTACAGATAGCTCCCATCTATCTCCTATTTGGAGGGACTGTCCCACTTAGGAACCACATTTCTCACTCACTCTTTCTTTCTCAAATGGCCCTCTTGCTGCCTCGATGTATTTAATAGCTACTTAACCGCAGAAAGTTTTTATATTGCAATAAACCTTTTATCTAGCCCCTTTTTACACGAGCTGATCAGGAGAGGATCTGTGGGAGCATCCAGTTATTTTGGTGTTACCTCCACTGAAAAGTCGGGCACTCGGTCCTTGACCAGCTGTACAAGAGAGGAGGGGACCCGGCAGCATACCTTAGCCCACCGGATGAACGTCCCCTCCTCTCTCCGCCGGTGTCCATCACCGAGATGGCCGCTGGCAGTTAAGTTTGCATGAAGTCATTACGCAAAAAACACATTAAAGGTAGATGGCAAAGGAGAATTGCCAGACTTTTCAAAATTGGCAGTCCACAAGTGCCTTAAATAGGTAAGGTTGTGTGCAGAAGGGCATTATTAAATTCAAAACCTTGACAAGGATAGGCTACAGCCTCACGCAGGTTCATTTCATATCAGCCTGAACAGCAAGCAATACCAGAAATGTAAGACTGTAGACTGGGAAACATTGCCTCCATCAACAAATAAGAGTCCTGTCCTACTTTATGTCAATAGTTTGGGCTACTGGTGGTATCATTTCAATGCCACAACATACTCAAGCACAGTACTTGAGCATGTGCACCCCTTTATGATCGCAGCCCTCTCTGAATACTGTCAACAAGATAATGCTTCATTGTACACATAATCCTAAGCTACCACCTCCCACATTTTATTTATATAAAAACAGCAACTCACAAATACACACGCTAGCTACAACCAGTGAGATTTGTGCTGTTGCTTTTGTGCAATCAAAACATGAAATCAAGCTACAGTTACTGACAATGTTACTCACATGTCAATTGACACATCAAGTTGATTTCTCCACTTTGGTTTGCGGTTCAGTAATAAAGAGAATTTTGTTTCTATTTTTTTTTATTACTATTATTCAAAAATTCAGTCCCATATGCCCCATTATTTTCTTCCCCATGCCCACAAAGGGATGGACACCCCATGATGAGAACTGGCCATAAGTTTACATATATATCAATGAATGCTGAATAGACCTTTCACATATATCAGTTTGTAAAATATGGCATGTATATCACCATGCTGATAAAGATAATGTGATAAAAAAATTATAATACGTTAGCGTGCAGTAATAGAGGGATTTTTGCTACAACTGACCAGTTTTGAAAATCAGGCAAAAATGTTTAGAATCAAAAGGAACCAAAATACTTTTTTCTGTAACTCAGAGACAGTTGGCAACTCCTCACATCGACAGAGCTGAATCCTCTTTATCTTCAACATGTTTGCATAATGCTGCTGTATTAATGTCACAAAACCATGTTTGCAATGGACTAATGAAAAACTATCAGGAAGCTGAAATGTTTTTTAGCAAATGACCCTCCGTTAATTAGAAAAGTCTGCACTCCAGCCAGCTCCACTTCTCACGTGTCAAGACTCATTAAATCATAAGCAGGAAAAAATTCTTATTTCAAAGTGAACGAATGCCATGCTTAACATAACAGCTAAAATGAAATGAAGTGGGCACATTCTTGGGTTTCCACATGAAGTCATGCTAAGCAGCCTACAGCTTAACTTGTAAGAACGATTAATTACTTTTCACGAAAGGAACCTGACCTAACATTTTCAATACTATATGGGCAAAGAAGAAAAAAAAAAAAAAAAAGAACCCTTCATACAGCTGTGATACACATATGGCATAGCAAATATTATACATTAATCGACCCAAATAAAGAATGTATAAGTAAATAAAAATGCTTTTAAACCTGTTGTACTTGATACATTGTATGAACATTCTTTAGAAGTGGAATTCATTTCATAGGTTTCCTAACACACCTATTACATAACTATATGTATAACAACATTTCCTCTTTTTTGCTTCTATTGTATTTTAAAGGAAAATTACACCCAAGGAACTGTTTGTGTATCCTTTATATTTTTTAGCTTGAAATGCTTGAAGAATCATAACACAAGTTCAATTAGGAGGTGACAATAACTAAAGACTAATAACTTAAGACTAAAAAAAAATTAAAAACATCAAAAAATGTAAAATAATATTTGAAGGGTACGTTAACATAAAAGGACCTAATAATTTAGAAATTCTTTAAAAAACAAAACAAAATCTGTTTCTATAACTAAGCACTAATCTTGAAATCTAGAGTATCAATTTTTATTTAGACAGCTTACCAAATTAATTAAAAGCCGTATAACTAAAATTGTTGTTTTTAATAAACTAATGACAACATTTTATCTTAATTGATTTTTTTTTCCCGAAAATGTTAAAATTAAATAAAAAAGTTAAAGTGCTTTACACAGCATTGGCACACAAAAAAAGACCACAAAAAAAACCAAATGAGCCATTTTGTTTGCAAGTGAATTTAAATTGATTGTTCATATAATTTCAGTATCTGTTAAATGAAATATTAATTTGTGAACAGACACAATCCTGTTGCATTGCATGTTAACTGATTCTGCCGAAAAAAGGATCACAAGCTGTGTGTATGTGAAGAGCTAACAATGGTATAGTGCAGTGCAATCTGCCATGTGCACACTTAAGAATACCAGTGATGCACACACATACAGACAAGAAGCACACTAAGGGGTGCACAATGAAACAAACACAAAACAGTGGCACACGCACACACCAGTGACACACTTATACAGCACACACACGCTTGCCCTCTCTACCTCTGCTATTCCCCAGTCTCCCTCAAGCTCAGCCATGCCACAGGCTAACCAAGTTGGGAACAGGTGGCCCTGCTTTCAATTACGGAAGGCTAGCATGGCAGTGTGAGGCCTGGATTAGTTCACCTTCTCACTGGGAATTTGCCTCGGTTGGGATTGGATTTATTATAGCTTCACACATGGAAAGCGGCTCATGTCAGCTGAGGGCAGTGACACATCATATGATTCAAATTAACCTGCTGTGGACTGTTCCGCAGGGCTCGAGATTGTGTATTAAAATGACGACATTTTTAAAACAGTTTGATGGAAACCAGGAACCCTTAAGTGCAATGGTTCCAATTTGTTCCAACTAATCTATCACCTGCTGGATATATTATTCTAAAGGGTTTTTGGTAGCCGAGCCTTTTCCAGCCTTTCATATAATGCTAAGCTAGCTAATGGGTGTAATTGGGCCTTTTTAAATGAAAGCAAAATATTTTTGTGGCAGGGAGAAAATGTAATGTAGTACATATATATACATATTCTCTGACAAACAGCTATGAGGTAACTAATGAAAAAAGATTATAGTCCAGGGCCAGGCAGGTTTTTGAACGGAGTATAATATTTCAATACATTATTCTAGCATACATTTATTTTACAAATGCCACACTAAACTTCCTTCTGAAAGATCAGTATAAATCTGTGCTGAAAGCTTGTACTTTATCATGGCTTAACTAAAAATCTTAGCCCTGTGTATGAAAATGTGTATGAAGTCTAAGAAGAAAAAAAACAGAAGTACCCAATAAAAAAAACCAAAAAGAACAAAAAACATTTTTTTTTTAGTGGGAATACATTTGATAAAAGTGGATTTAGATAAGAGGAGCAATAAAGCACAATGGCTGTGTTGCATTACTAAGCAGAAGGCACAGTATAAAAATTGTAATGATACATAGATCAACAATTAGATGTTAGTGGATACTATTCCGTGAACAAGACTTTTCACAATGAAACTGGCCAATGATCTCTAAAATGCCGACAAATGACAGCACCTATATTTCATGTTTGAAAGTTGTAATAATTATATAGAAAAAAAAACCACACACACACAAAAAAAAACCCCCAAAAATGTTTTAAAGCCTACTTAAAGTTAATGTTTATATTAAAAATAATTTTAAGTTTCTGCCAACACAATTTTTGCTTTCCACTAACAGCCAATAGCTTCTGTGTTTACTTTTGTCATCTATGCAGAAACCGAAAGGGAACCAATGATCAATTACTTTTTTGTAACGCATGCATGTGATGCACTTATGCATAGGCAAACTGCAAACGGACAAAATAATTTCTATTGTAAATAAGCAGTATATAGCTTAATGGTTAAGTAATCATATTAGCTATCAAAACAATAAGCTGAATAGGAACAGAAACAAGGGGAAAAAAGGCACACACACACATATAGATTTACCCTTCTGACAAGAGCAATATAATGATAGATAAAAATAATATAAAGCAATAAGACAAGAATAAGAAAAAAAAGTATTAAAATATATATAGTGCTTTCTTTTAAATGTTCCAAACTTTCAGACAGCAATAAGACTTCAAAATGCATAGGGCACAAATGTAAAAATAATTTTAGACTTAATGGTTACAGCTTTAGTTAAAAAGATTATTGAAAGTGTAAAAGAAAACATGGTTTTATTAAATCATATATTTGAGTTCTATGCAGTGCTCATTATACTATAGACCTTTGTCTAATAGGGGAAAAAAATAACCTGAAAAATCAATTCAACAATACAGTACATGATAAAATATTTTTTTTTTTAGGTATTAGATGAAATACTTGAAAATTAACATAATGCAGTCATTTCAACACCCAAATCTTTATTTGATGTTCTAAGTGGGAACATCAAATCTGTAATCGGTAACTACATTTAAACTTATGCAAATGCTATTTTCCAAAAGGAAGGAAACGCAGCTAACTCCCTAAAGTTCCATTTTCTTATTTTTTTGGAAAATAGCACATGCATAAGTTTAAAATAGGGATGTAGGTGTCACACACACATATATATA
>NW_017306284.1:1020675-1029820 GCF_000935625.1 Nanorana parkeri | reverse complement strand
ACATGTAGTGGGCAAGTAACCTCATACCAACTGACATAAAGCTTTTTATCTGGTTTCTCTTTGTGTTTCTCTATAGGATAACACAAACTGTCCATTATACAAGGTTGTTTATTCATCCCATTTGATTTTTAGTTTTAGCACTTTAAGGTAAAACATATAATGTAAAATGCAGTTCTTTAGGAATGTATATAGCTGTTTAAGTGGCTGAAATTGGTCAGATATGTTCTCATCACTGTTACTTTTACATTTGTGTAATATGTTTTTTGTGTAACAAGTTTCTTTTATACACTGCTAGAGAGTTAATTAGTATATATGCCATTATTATATAAATTAAGAAAGGGAAGGAACATATCTAGAGTACTAAAGTGTATTTACACTGAAAATAGTAAGAACACCAGAAAGGATTAAAAGAAAAAGAGGGAAAGTATAACAGGAAAAAAAAAAAGAAAAACTCGTCTGGACACAAATAACCCCTAGGTGGTACTGCTGCTTCAAATTATACACAAGCTTCAAGTGACTTTAGGAAAGCATCAACTTCACACAATATGAACTGACTATGCTACAACTTTCTGTTCTTTAGAGCTAATTGTTGTACCATATAAACCAATGACTGAAACAGTAGTGAAAATAAAGGTGACAAACTTTTATTGACTATCAACATATTTTAGGGTCATGCTGCCTTTAAAGGGCAAACCACAGCTTAGAAGATCCTACAGTCAGAGTTCTCCTTATTTTGTGCACCAAGCCTCGGTCCTTGCTTTTGTCTGGAGTCTGTGACAGTGTTTCATTTTGTTATTTCATGTGCAGATCAATGTATGGGAATTGTAGAAATGAATACTAATAATAATAATTTTACAATGATATGCAAGGCAAAATGTTGCATGGTTAAACTTATAACACACCTGCCTTCAGTTCTAGTTTGGCTGGATGCGTACATCCAAATTTAGAACTTACATGTACTTCTCCAGATCACTTTTGAAAAGTGCACTACATGATTAGGCACTGTTTTGGCAGTGGATCCAATGCTACACCACCTTTTGTATCACTTGCCACTACCTTCTAGATTGTAAGCTCTAATAAGCAGGATTGTAACTGTACTGTCTCACTTTATAATGTAAAACCCTGTCCCTGATAGTCTGTTGCCTTCCTCCTCTATGTACATTGTACAATTGTGCCTAGAAGATTTAGGTTGTTTAACTTATTCTATCTCTCCAATACGTATTTGTATTTCTCTATTTTTTTTTCCAAAAAAAAGCATTATTTTTACAATAATAATAACAAATTATATATATATATATTTCCTGGCTCTCCCCCATGTCAGCATACCACGGGTTAGCTCCGTCCTCAACCCCCAGTAGGACCACCTTACCAGATGATAAACCCCCCTGCGTTCTTTTCGGGGTCTCTTCTCTCCTGGGTGATAGATGCTCTTAGACGAGGTAAATCCTCTGATGCAGCATACCCATGGTGCCGGGGTTTTATGACAATTGGCCTAAATGGCTGAAGGTCTGTAACATATGGGCTGGGTAAGTTGACTCTGTCTTTTTTTTTTACCTTCTCTTGCCGGCACTCCTGCTGGGCTCTCTCGCTGTTTTCTCATCCTGCTCGTCTGTGTCTCGCGGCTGTATCTCGCCCTGACAGTTCGCCTCGGGGTTCCGTCCTCGTGGTGGGACGGGTCGGCGTGCGCTGCAACTTGGAGCGCATTCTTCCGGGTCACGTGATCGTTGCGGTCAGGTGGTTCGGGGGTGGGGCGTGGTCTCCCTGTCCTCCCTCTCTAGGGTCGGTTCTAGTTGGGGCCAGTCTTTTTAAGATTCTGCTTTGTCGGCAGTCGGGCATCGGCTCGGCTGGCTGCAGGTCATTACTTCTGCTGCTCTAAAACTTCTGGTGAGCACTGGTTTTTATGGTTAGTCCCTTCACTTGATGTAGAAGGGTTTTCTTTACTCATGCTATCTTCTCTTGTCTTTCCTTGCTGCAGTTTCCTCTGGTATGAGTCAAGGTAGCCCTATTATGCAGGTATGAAGCTCTTCGGAGAGGTAGGAGTGGTGGTATATATGTATATCCCTAAAAAAAAAAAAGTGGAACAAATTTATTTTAACTTTTTTTTTTGCTACTGTTTTTTCTGATAGAATTGTTATTAGTTTGTTTTTGCTTCTTATCGCCCTTGTTAGGGGGAGGAGTCCCAAAGCAGGGAAGAAGCAATAAAACTAAATCCCATCACAGATCTTCATCTCCAGGGCGGAAGCCTTCCGCATGGTCTTCCCATAGATCCCCTAAGTTGGGCACAGGTCGCCTTCCTCAGGAAAATTCTCCAAGATCCTCTCCTACTAAGCCCCCTACTGGTTCCTGCTGAGTATGCAGGGCTCCGGCCTTACCTGATAAGGTGATGTGTCTGAACTGCCTTAAAGAGGTAGCTACGGAGGAGACTTCCCAGACACAGGATGTGAAGGCTTATATTCAGGAGGCTGTGGCAGAAGGGCTTAGGCTCTTTACCAGCCGGAATCCAGCTCCCAAAAGGAGAAGGGAGGAGGAGATGGCTTCAGGTCTTCATTCATCCCCTGAATCTCCTGGGGAGGACTCTGTAATTGAAGAAGACAGCGAAGCTCAGGTTTTCTCTTTTGATTTTTCCCTTGTGGCCTCTTATCTCAGCTATTAAGCATGCCTTAGAATGGGAGGATGATCCTGTGCCTGAACAGAAGCTTCGGAAATACTTTCCGAATCTGAAGGAGGATTCGCCCTCCTTTCCTCTGTTCTATGAGATAAAGGAAGTTATAGAGGAAGGATGGGCTAGGCCTGATTGAAAACCGATTAGACAAGCTGGTCTTTCTAAGTTAAATCCGTGCCGGCCATCTGACTCTGAGCTGTGGGATACTCCTCCCAAAGTGGATGCTGCTCTACAGCGATTGGCGAAGCATATGGTTTTGTGGACGACTCTGTCTCTTTCAAAGATGGCATGGACCGCAGGATAGAGTCGGACCTTAAGAAGATATACTCTGCCGCGGGAGCGGCCTGCAAACCTGCGGTTGCCCTTTCATCAGTCAGTAAGGCCATCAGAATCTGGATTGGCGGGGTGGAGGATGCACTCCTCTCGGGTACCCCCAGGGAGGACATTGTGTCATCTCTCCACGATTTGAAGATGGCGGGCGATTTTACAGCAGAGGCCTCAGTCAAACTGGTCAGGCTCTCTTCCAGGCTTATGTCCCATTCGGTGACAGGGCGTAGAGCTCTTTGGCTGAAGCACTGGTCGGCGGATGGGGCCTCTAAACAGGGGCTTTGCTCTATTCCCTTTGCCGGGAAATTGATCTTTGGGACTCCCCTGGATGAAGCCATTAAGATGGTGACTGGAGGTAAATCAGGAAAGCTTATAGACCTGGAAGAGAGTTCCTCAGAGGATGCTGGAGAGGTGGTCAGTCTTCCTTTTTCAGAGGGGGAAGGGCATTTTGGCGGACAACATCCAGGACGCTTGGGTGGTGAGAGTCGTTCGTAGGGGGTACAGGATAGAGTTTTCTTCCCTTTGACCAAAATCCCTTTGATTCCAAGATCAAAAGAGAAGAAAGATTGTCTCAGGACTTGTATTCAAGAATTACAGCACTCAGGTGCAGTACTGGCTGTCCCGGTACTCCAGCCGGGAACAGGGGTCTCCGCTTTTCTTGGTCAGGAAAGTGTCAGGAGCATTCAGGCCTATCTTGGATCTGAAAGGATTGAACAAATATGTCAAAACGGAACATTTCCGTATGGAATCCCTCAAAACAATAAAACAGGTAGTGAGATCAGAGGATTGGATGTTGTCAGTAGACCTGGCAGATGCGTATTTTCACATTCCCATAGCAGGGGAGCACCAGAGAGTCCTCAGGTTCGCAGTGGGACCGGATCATTTCCAATTCCAGTGCCTAGCGTTTGGCCTCTCGTCCGCTCCCAGGACATTTACCAAGGTCTTCGTGGCTTTAGTAGCCTTTTTGAGACTCAAAAACATATCCATCACTATCTGGACTATGTCCTGCTCTTGGGCCAGTCAATACATCAAATTGTGGCTCACCGAGAGGTGATGGTTCAGGCTCTACAAGACTTCAAATGGGTGATAAATTTAAAGAAAAGCAATCTGCTTCCCTCGCAGAGACTGGAGTACCTGGGCATGGTTTTCGACACCGTTCAGATGAGGATCTTCCTTCCACACCGCAAGGTGCGGCACATAGTCCAATCTTCCAGTATGGTGGGCAGGTCGGTGTTCTGTCCGGCCAAAATTTGCCTGAGTTACATGGGATTGCTCTCATCAACCATCCCGGCCGTGCCTTGGGCCCATTGGCATTTACGGCATATCCAGTTTTGCTTCTTGCAACAGTGGGACAGAGTCTCTCTTTCTCAACTAATCTTTTTGCCACGACCAGTCAGGCTCAGTCTTCTGTGGTGGCAGGGTCCAGTGAAGTTATCCGGCGGCAGGGCACTCAGTCCGGGAGGATGGATCACTATCACGTCGGATGCGAGTCTCCAAGGATGGGGAGGTCATTGCCAAGACCAATCCGCCCAGCCCAGATGGGGCAGGAACATATCTCCTCAGTCGAATATTTTGGAGCTATAGGCGGCCTACGAAGCTTTGCAGGCCTTTCACTATTTAATCAGGGGTGCACAAGTCAAGATCAGAATGGACAACAGGACAGCAGTCACTTATGTAGCTCGGCAGGGGGGAACCAGGAGTCTCTCCCTGCTGGAAATTGCTTCCCCCCCTATTTACTTGGGCGGAGAAACATCTGCTGGATTTGACAGCCTCATACCTCCCAGGAGTAGACAATACCCTTGCAGACAGACAAGTCGAGTCTTCCAGGACCCGAACGACTGGGCGTTGAATCCCCTATACCTGAAACCAATATTTCAGCGCTGGGGGACTCCTCAGGTGGACCTGATGGCGTCAGAGTAGAATACGAAGCTCCCAATCTTCTTCTCCCGATTTTACAGTCAGGATGCTCTGTCCCTTCCATGGACTTTTACACTGGTCTATGTCTTTCCCCAACTCCCTTGATCTTATGGACTCTCCTGAAGATAGACAGGGAGCAGGTGGGGGCGATAGCTATCCTCCCGTGGTGGCCGAAGCGGCCGTGGTTACCTCTGCTTCTGGATCTGATGACCGCACCTCCAATACCATTGCCTCTGAAACGGGATCTTCTGCTGCAACTTGTCCCGGCTGAATTTGATGGCTTTCTACTTGAGAGGCAGAGATTACAACGGCTGAGTCTCTCATCCTCAGTAGTAGAAACTCTGTTGAAGGCTACTAAGCTTTCCACCAAATCAACCTATCACAGGGTTTGGGTGCGTTTTTTGGCCATGGCCTCAAATAAGGGGTGGAATCCTGAAGACCCTTCGATTGGTCAAATTCTTGACTTTCTCCAGTCAGCCCTTGATGTGGGTCTCAGTTACAATACCTTGAGAGTTCAGGTACCTGCTCTGACCAAGGTCCGTTGGGCTTTTCATCCTATGGTGAAGCAGTTTCTGAGGGCTGCCTTGAAGATAAGGCCTCCGGTGAGGCCCTTTTTTTCCAAATGGGACCTTCCACTGGTGCTGAGGGAATTATCGAGAGGTCCTTTCTCTCCCGCTGTGTCAAGTTCCCTGTACCATCTTACCTTACTGACGGTTTTCAATATGGCCATTCTCTCGGCCAGGAGAGTCGGAGCTTAGGGCATTTTCAGTCAAGGAACCTTACTGACAGTTTTTTTCAGATCGTGTGGTGTTGAAGCCCATGCCGGAGTTTCTGCCTAAAGTCTCTACGGAGTTTCATGTCAACTGGGAATCAGTGCTGCCGGCTATTAATGTGGTAGATCTGTCTGTGGAAGACAAGCTTCTTAAACAGTTGGATGCTGTGGAAGTCTTGTCTACCTACATTGCTAGAACAAAAGACTTTCGCACTTCAGATAATCTATTTGTTCTCCCAAGGGGTCCTAAAAAAGGAGCCACAGCTTCGACTAGATTGCTATCTTCGTGGGTGGTCAGGACGATTCAGCTGGCATATGCCTCAGCAGGTCTTCCCCCCTCCTCTTGAAGTCAGGGCTCACACGACCAGATCGGTATCTACCTCCTGGGCTGCTTACTCCAAAGTTCCTGCCGAAATTGTTTGCAAAGCCACCAGCTGGTCCTCTCCTAATACGTTCATCCGACATTATAGGGTGGACGTCTCCGCATATTCAGCTTGTTCCTTTGGATCGGCTGTGCTCTCTGCGGCATGTTCTCATTGACCTTTCAAATAAATTGCTTTTTTGCATTATATACCCTCCCATGTTTTTGTGTAGCTAGCTATTTCCCATGGTATGCTGACATGCTAACGGAAAAAGAGCCAGGAAAAGGAAAGTTATGGTAAGTATTGATACAATTTTCCATAATATATATATTTACTGAGTAAATAGATGCCAAAAATGAGGAGAAGAACAATGGTAATCAAAATTGTCCATAGGCGTGGCTCTAAAAGCCTTTACTGTTCATCAGTTTAGAGTTAACAGTGAATTATGGCCCCAGAATTATTACTCTCACTCCAACGTTCGCAGTGATACCTAACATGCGACGCAACCGTCGTTTACATGCATGATCATTCACATGTACAGTAGATGGCGGGAACAGCGGGGTTGGTTGTTATTGTTTTTAATTTTTATCTTATTATTATGTTTTTAGATTTTTTCAATAACTTTATTGCTATGACACAGGGGATAACAAGCCCTGATGTGATAGCGTTTGGAGGTGACAGGTTCTCTTTATGGAGACATCTGGGGTCTATTAGAACCCCCGATGTCTCGCCTACCCTCCAATACAGGCGATCAAGCACATGAATGTGCTTGATCACCTGTGTAACTGGCACTTCAGCCGGCTTCTGACAGGTCTGAAGCAGGAAGTGCTGATAGCACAGCACTCCCTGCCTCACTGATAACAGAGCAGACCAGGAAGCGGACATTCCTTGGTCTTCTCAAGCTTTCCATCTTGACACTGTGCCGTGGTCCTGGGTTCCCTAGAGGAGCACGGGACCCTGAAAACCAAGGCAAAGGAGTGCAGGGGGCACCAGATTTGCAGGCTGCTACAAGTGATCAGATCACTTGTACTGAACAAGCATCACCTGGAAAAAAAAATGATACCAAGATCATGGCTGCAGCAACAGATCTTGGTATAGCAGCTTCAGGATGAGGACTTATATATACGTATAGTGGTCCTGAAGTGGTTAAGAAATGTTTTTTACAATTGTTTATATTTACAGATATACATACACTATTACAAATTAAATTGTTTTTTTCCTATATTTTGTATAGTATAAATAAATACAAAAATTCTTATTCAGTTCTACCTTAAAAAAACCTTAAATATTAGTCTTATTTACATCTGATTTCCCTAAAGCCCACAGTGGTTATATAAGGACACTTATTGTGGGTGTGCACATTTATAACATTCACTGTAATACAATAGAATAGAAACATTTATCTTTAAGACAAGAACATTTTCCTTCACATGTGAAAATATTTTCTATCTAAAATGTAAAACATTTGTGGTTTTTAAGATAATGATATTTAGGATAGAGTGGGGGGAGGTTTTTATTGCTGTCTGTATCCATGTTGGGGAGTGTCACTATTTGTTCTGGTGATAACTGTCATTGGGACTAGAAGTAATTTGGACAGGAAGGGGAGGGAAAATCTTGGTAATCTTCCAATGGGGATACTTGCTCGGATGACAACTGTCTAAGAAGGCATTTTATTCTTACGGACTTTGGAAATATTTATTTTCACTTCTTGTTGTGGCTACAGGACAATGGACACAAATGAAAAAACTGCAAGGGGTTTTAAGCATTCCACACACTATCCAAAATGAAAAACGTGAAAAACGTTTTGGCTTAGACTGAGCTCTATATGCAGCACATGGTGTCTTAAGCTGGGTCAGCAATACAGAGCACTGGCATGTGCTCTGAAATGTTGGGCACCAGGGAGACGGCAGTCTGCACGGTGGTCCCCTTCATGTACAGCTCCTGTGTGGGTCAGGACTGACAGCTGATGAAGGAAGCCCTACAGAGGCTGTCAGTCATGCTTTGCAAATGCAGAGTGAGTGTCATAGAGAAGATGAATACATTTACAGTTAAGGTTGAAATAATAATTTAATATTTAACTGCTGTCTGCATAAGGGTCTGTTCACACTTAAGTGCTGTGTTGCATTACCGTGTTGTGTTAAGGCATCTCATTCGTTTTCAATTAGCTGGCAACACAGCCAATATCGGATATTTCTATTTTTCCGAAGCAGTGCACTAAAACACATTTGACCGCTGGTTCAGAGCCTAATTTAGTTCTGTACCTCCATACATTCTACCTGTCACTACTTGGCAAAATGGCATGCGTGGGAATGTAAACCTGCACAAACGTTACACTACTTAGTTGCTGGTAAATCTAATGGAAATGTGCCGCTTACCTTACCTGACTAAATAGAACTAATCAGTATAGTATTCTTAAAGGAGAACTATGGGGTTAGGGCTTTTCCCCATAGTTCTCCTAAGGGTAACGGCCCTAAGAGGACATAAACTAGCATCCTCCCATCACCCTAAGCTTGGTATACCGTGAGCAAGAGCTCACAGTATACTGAGACGCGACAGCTGCAGCAGATCCCGACAATTATGTCTGGATCCGCTCAGCTGCGTGAGTGACAGCTGGCTCTGCCTATCTAGAGGCAGAGCCAGCTGTACCCGCCCCTCCCCGTCCGTTCTGCCAGTCAGCGCTGGAGGATCGGAGCAGGGAGGGGGAATCCAGCCACTCCCCTGTCACGGCTCTCTGCCGTAACAGGATCGAGAAGTGAGCGAACTCCGGTATGTGTTCGCTCACTTCCCGATCTACTGAGCCGGCCTATGACAGTCTCATTGTCACAGGTCGGCTAGAACTATGAGGATGAGTGAAAATCACTCACCTCATAGTTCTCCTTTAAGTAAGCTTTCACATGGTATGAATACAAACAAAGGTCACACTTCCAGTGACATCATGCCTATTACAAGGTGCTTTATTCAGCAAATAAAACACACGCACTATACAAATTAAAGAATGAAATAATTGCTTTATAACATAGTATACTGTATTAGTGATATGTGAAATAAATACTTTATAATACATAATACATCAGAGTTCCATGTTTCAAACCATTATCTTTATAA
>NW_017306284.1:1017456-1020429 GCF_000935625.1 Nanorana parkeri | reverse complement strand
AAACCAACTCAAATGTTATAATATTAAATAGAATAAAACAATAGAATAATTAAAAAACGTTGCAAAGATTACCCATAAGGCAGTAGCAAAATAGGCAGAAAACCCCAACATATATATAGTACATAGACACACTAAAATGAATAACATTTACCTGGTCCATTCAGGAAATCTTTTATTTGTACCGTGATGAATGGTGGAGGAATCCCTGTTCTGGCATTGACTTCTCCTGCTGCTGTCTGTAGCCAGATTTTGGTGAAATCAAGGCTTTCTGGCAATGTCTTCCCAGCATCTTCAATGAAATGAAGACAAAATTATTCCAAGAATGTTTCAGCATTAATATAATTAATATTAATATATCATAAAACACTGGGACATCACATTGGTTACTATCAGAACACTGATAAAAAGCATTAAAGCTAAATCCACACAAAAAAAGCGTGAAAGTGTTTTTTTTGTTCTACCCTTGGGTGAAAAGGTGACCTTAAAAAATGTTATGAACTTTTACATTAAGTTGACAGAATATGAAGGCCACTATTGCTGTTCTCTCCATCTAGAAATGCTAGTTGTTTGGCTATCATTTTGCTACAATGTATGTATTACTTTGACTTACTCACCTGAAACAAGAATGCAGATTTAAAATTTTCACTTTACTTTAACTTTGTCATCTGTATGCTTATTGCAGGTAGATTTCCCTGCAGAGAGCCGTGACTGTCACTCACGGCTCCCTGCAGGGATTCTCCCGTTCCCGCTCCGATCCTCTAGTGCTGACTGGCAGAACGGACAGGGGAGGGGGCGGGTACAGCCGGCTCTGCCTCTATATAGGCAGAGTCAACTCTCACTCACGCAGCTGGTCGGATCCAGACATAATTGTCGTGATCCGTTTCAGCTGAGGCGTCTCAGTCTACTGAGCTTTGGGTGACAGGAGGATGCTAGTTTGTGTCCTCCCTTTACCCTTCAGAGAACTATGGGGAACAGTCCTAACCCCATAGTTCTCCTTTAAGAGAGAGCCAGGCAATGATCATTCTTAAAAAGGGCAAATCAACGACAGCCTTGGTATTTGTTAAGGTCTGTAAACTGATCCCGACATCACCAAAAATGTGATAACCGTCCCTAACAAAAGGACATTGAAAGTTAGACGTGGGCACCAGCCACTGCTGTAGAAGGCACACAGACCGGCGGCCCAGAGGGGAGAAGAGAAGCTAGGTATACACTACATTTTCAACCGCATTTTGGGCCATCATGGTACTTTCTGCATTTTGCCAAAAGTGTAATTTTTGGCTGAAATGTTTTGGCGGATGAAATTTTGGTGTATCGCTATTAACTATGTACTAGTAATAGGAATAGACAAAAAAAAATATTTTTGTTCTTTTTTTTTAGCACAAAACAGATCTTTACACAGCAATTTGACAAGGGTCCGAGGTTAGGCCAATTGCTTTTATGAAAAGTGCAGTCCACTTACTAGGTTACTAATAGCTTTTAGCTAACAAGTGTAAAATGTGCTGTGGGATAAGCCAACTACATTAGGTGTATATGTGTTCTGTCACATGCATGAAGCAAAGTACATCTAGATGGTCTGGTGGCTGTTTCGAATAACTTAGCAACCAGTGACATTTCAGGATTGGGAGCTTAAATTTACCTTTATTACCAACTAAACTGCTGACAGTATTTTCAAATTTAACCTGCACAACTCTTTAATAAAACTGATCTAGAAAAGGAATGAAAATATCAAATAACCTATTACATTTAGAATAAATCTGAACCGAATCTTGCGGTTCCCTCAGTCTTTAACCATCACTTAGCAAGATTTAACCCCCTAGGCCAACCAATGCCAAGAGTCCACTTAGTCTTTAACTTCAAAAGCACACAGCCATTTGCAAAGATGAATGCAAATATACTGGACAACATCCAAACCCTACGACCACCTTGCATTATAAAACTATTTAGAAGAAACCAGGACTTTTTAAGGTCTTGAACTGAAAGCAAACACTGAGTAACCCATGTTATAAATAATTAAAATGTAAAGCTTAGGCTGCCAACACACTTTGCTTATTCTAGGTGTTTGTGTAGATTCATCACTTGTATTTAGTGTACGTACTTTATATTAACTGTCACTGGGTCCTAGGGAAAACTGCATTTTCTGGACACAAATAATTAGGTCCTTAAATCCCATAATAGTCGGTAAGAAAGCTCTCGATTTAGCCACTGAGACTCCCATAGCGAGTTACTATTCTGATTTGGATATGCAAAATTGTAAACAATGTTACAAATATTTAGATTTCACTAAATCTGGCAACTAGTGATCAGTATGTCACAATCTTTTTTAAGCTTGCAGGAATTCACATGGACCTATAAATAAGTTTTTCTCTTTGTTATTACGGCAGTAGATGGACTTTCGTACATGTTATTTAAATAGTGCACACATGTCGTAGTAAGAAATGGTGCTAGCATGGCCACTGCGGAGTTAGAAGTTATCAAAAAGGGGCGTGGTTTGCGCATGGCGCCGAGCGGACGTACCTAGCCTGAGCTCCGTCTTCCACCCCGAGCAAACCATCTAAATACCACTCTTTCACCCCCATCTGAGACCTTCAATTACTACCATCTGCACCCGTGGGCAATGGGCAAGACTCCGCGCCGCAAAGACTCGGCGAAACAATCCGGCAAGGGCTCCATCAAACACCTGTGGAAACCGAGCACTCCGTCACCAGACCACATGGCAGGCAGATCAGCGCGAGGCCGCGAATCCGGCCCGACCCTGCAGCCCTCCGGTGCTTCTCCGCCGGCTCGTTCGCACTCACCTGCCTTCTCGTCTGCCTCTCAGGACTCAGATCCGGGATCCGAGATGTCGGTGGCGACTCTGGCAAGACACCTTCCAAGTAAGTCAGACCTGACTGAGATGTTCTCCCGCCTCGAACATTCTCTGAAATCTGAGATTTCCTCAGTCAAAGCGGAGGTGTCCCATGTACTCCACCGAGT
>NW_017306284.1:1010449-1017292 GCF_000935625.1 Nanorana parkeri | reverse complement strand
GTTCGCACTCACCTGCCTTCTCGTCTGCCTCTCAGGACTCAGACCCGGGATCCGAGATGTCGGTGGCGACTCTGGCAAGACACCTTCCAAGTAAGTCAGACCTGACTGGGATGTTCTCCCACCTCGAACATTCTCTGAAATCTGAGATTTCCTCAGTCAAAGCGGAGGTGTCCCATGTACTCCACCGAGTGGAAGACGCAGAATCCCGCCTAGACACTCATGCCCGAGCCATCAGGGAACTGCAGGAACACAGCACATCCGCGCAGGTGGCAATGAGATCAGCCCTATATAAGCTGGAGGATCAGGAGAACCGGAACCGTCGTAATAACCTGAGGGTCCGCGGCCTACCCGAGGCCACACGTGATGCGGATCTAGGAGACACACTACGTGGTATCTTTAACGGCCTCCTGGGGCGACCACCTACCTCACCGATGCCTTTTGACAGAGCCCATAGAGCACTACGTCCTCGAGTTGGAGCGCGTGAGTCGCCGAGAGATGTCATAGTGCGATTTCATTATTAGACTGATAAAGCTATGGTGGCGGATCGCCTCAGGGGCACAGCGGATGTAGATTTCGATGGGGCCAAATTGCACGTCTATCCCGATCTGGCAGCTGAGACCCTGTCCAGAAGACGGGCCCTGAAGCCTCTACTCCAACTGATGCGAGATAATGATATAATCTATCGATGGGGATTTCCAGCCTGCTTGATAGGCACCCGTGCAGGGCGATCTGCAACCCTCAGATTTCCTGAAGATCTACCTAGTTTCTGTGACAAACTGGATATATCGCCCCCTGAGTTGCCTGGCTGGGCTGACCCCACTCCTGGATGGGTTATGCTACCCTCATCACAATGGCAGCAACAGTCACCGAAACCTCGTCGCACCCCACGGAGGCAACCATCAACCAGATCGGCTACTACGGCAGCCCCATGAGGTCTCTTCACTTTGTTGGTCACATCTGGTTTGTGATTGATAAGGGGATTGTCCCCGGATACACCTCCCAGACGTTGATGGCTAGATATAGTCTTCCCTTACCAACGGCCATACTTGTGCGAAGCGGAACTGTTTGCACTATTTTTTTTTTCCTTTTTTTTTTTTTTATCATTTCTCTTAGTTGGCCATGAGCCCATGTCGGAAGGAGAGTGAGCTATGGCGACTTGGCCCGGACTATATTGCCTAACGTCAGGTTGGACTGTTCTTTTTTTCTCCCATAACACTAACAGAAATTGGACATGCCATTAATTCCTCTCCCCTGGGCAAGAGTCCAGGCCCTGATGGATTCCCTCTTTTATATTATAAGCGCTACCATACCATATTAGCCCTCTTTTTTAGTCGCTATGTCAACTCCATTGAAGCTGACGCACCTCTACGCCCTGAATCATTACTGGCTCATATTACCCTCCTCGCTAAACCAGATAAGGACCCATCATGTTGCTCCAGTTATCGCCCTATATCGCTCATGAATGTGGACACTAAAATATACGCCAAGATCCTGGCTTCCAGGCTCAGCCCTCTTCTGCCCCACTGGGTCCACCCGGACCAAGTGGGGTTTGTCCCGGGGAGGGAGGCAAGAGACAGTGCTCTTAAATCAGTATCTTTGATCCATTTGGCCCAGAAACTGAACTCCCCAGTCCTACTCTTGTCCACTGATGCTGAAAAAGCATTCGACAGAGTGGACTGGGGATTCATGTTGGCTACTCTACGGGCACTGGGATTGGGACCTAAGATGATGACATGGATCTCTGCACTATATTCCTCGCCGACAGCTAAAGTCAAGGTGAATGGAACACTATCAGCCCCTTTCCCACTATACAATGGCATAAGACAGGGCTGTCCGCTCTCACCGTTGTTATTTGTTCTTTCCCTTGAACCCTTCTTAGCCACCATCCGCAACCACTTTGACATTCATGGTATATCCTCCTCTACGACTGAATACAAAGTGGCGGCATATGCCGATGATATTTTGTTTTATGTGCGAAACCCCAGAATTTTGCTCCCGCATATCCTGTCAGAACTAAAAATGTATGGGGAATTATCTAATTTCAAGATTATTATGGGCAAGTCTGAAATTTTAAACATAACGGTGAGAGGGGCAGACTGTCGGAGTCTACTCCTTCATTTTCCCTTTATTTGGAAGCCAAAATGTATTCGTTCTTTAGGTATATATCTCACCCCCAAAACATCGGATCTTTACATTCATAACTATATCCCCTTGCTAAATTCCATAAAACTGGATCTTAATTCATACTCATTACGCAATATGTCATGGCTAGGTAGAATAAGCGCCCTTAAAATGATGGTCCTCCCCAAGATTCTATTTTACTTTCAGATGCTCCCTATCACACTCCCACTGAATTACTTTACCATGTTACGCGCTCTAGTTTCAAAATTTATATGGCACAGAAAGAAACCGAGAATTGCTTATTCCATCTTAATTAGACACAAATCTGCGGGAGGCCTTGGTATCCCAGATTTTAAGTCATACCATAAAGCAGCTCAACTAGTTAGATTGGTAGACTGGACATACTATGCCTCGCAGAAAGGTTGGGTAAACCTGGAAGCTGATATGAGTGCTGCCAAGCTCTCGGAATGTATTTGAGTACCACCAGCTAGCAGGAATCTGTCACCTGGGGCCTCCACGTTGACAGTAGCCACACTGTTAAGGTGGGACCGTCTGCACAACCTATACAAATGGCCTTATAATTCAACTTTGTTACCCTTGACAAATTCTGATTACTTCCCACCCGGGAAAACCGATGCTCTCTTCTTATCCTGGACGGAATCTACATGCTTACGCCTAGGAGACGTTTTACAAGGAACTGAGCTCTGCTCTCTACAATCTCTGAGAGATAAATGGGGGGTACATCCAATGGACTTCTGGAGACACAGACAGCTCCAACACTTTATTTCTTCACTCCACAGACTTCTCCGGTTTCACACAAGTTTTCTGCCCTTTGAATCCATTCTGGGGTCACCCACTCCTTTACGTCATGGCCTCTCTGTAACTTATAAAATCCTTCGCAATCTCATGGACGCAACACCACCACCTTTCATAAAGAAATGGGAGCAAGAACTCCACCACCCATTATCCCCTGCTCAACAACCTAAAATACTGCAAATGTGCTCATCTGTATCATCAGATAGTTATATGATGGAAGTGAACTATAAACTCTTAGCCAGATGGTACCTGGTTCCACACACCTTACACGCCATTTCCTCTGCGACCTCTTCTTTATGCTGGCGATCATGTGGCGCAATGGGCACCTTTGCCCACATATGGTGGCAATGCCCGTTAGCACAGGAATACTGGAGGGAAATCACACGCCTCATAACCTCCATAAGTGGCATTCCCACACCTTTAGACCCATGGCTATGCCTCTTTCATCTTAACCCCCTTTCTAAGCGCGCGTACAAAAAGACCGTAATACCCTTCATGCTCAATGCCGCCAAAGCTCTCATTCCAAAACACTGGCACTCCTCCCAAATGCCAACTGTGGCGGAGTGGTTGAGCGGCGTAGATGCATTGAGGCTGATGGAAGAACTTACTCATTCTCATAAAGATGAATATAGCAGCTTTTACAAAACGTGGGCATGTTGGTTACACTTTAAATCCTCCGCTGAATATGTGGCTATGCAGGCCAAGGAAATCACTGTACCATCTGGCTGAAATAGTTGAAATAGTTAAAATGCTCATTTTTCATACTCACTCATTATTTGTATGTGTTCATTTTAGTATTAAGGTGGAGATCAGACCCTTACTATTATAGTCATACTGTGCACTTTCATGAGGTACCGACGGTAGAGCGAGAGCTATATGTGTCCCCTACCCTTACCCCTTTCCCCTCCCCCCTCTTATACGTGTCTCTTCCCTCCCCTTGTCGTTATTGTGGCTATATGTGTAATTACTGTTGTATAACTGTTTGTTGTATAAAACCTGCAAAATTTGAATAAACATTTAATTTGAAAAAGAAGTTATCAAAAAGATGGTTGTTGTAATGATCAGCAGAAAATCTCTGGCTTGCATCCTAGGCTCAAAGTTTACCCTAGGACAAAGCAACAGGTTTACTTTAACCCCTCTTCAGAATACACTTACCTTAGTTTCGATCCCCTTGCCATTCCCCTCAGCACCAGAAATTTAAATAAATACTGGGTACTTTCGGGAATGGAGGAGCATGTGACTCACTACATGTGACAGTTCTAGGCTGATCAGCAATGTAACACAATTGGTCCATAGCCCTATGTAACCTAAGACTCATCTACTTACACAGGACTTTTCTTTCATTTCCAATGGAAGTGAAAAGACAGAACAACCAATCCTGACCAGATAAATGTATTGATGTATGCAGAAGCAGAGGCTGTACAGGCAGTATGTGCATTCTTGATCATTCCAGTGGACACAAAGCTGCATTTCTTGGAAAGGTTCACAGTTTCACTTCAGGTTTTAAAAGATAACATTCCTGAAATAAATATCTAGACTGCTTTGCTGACCTCCTGGAAATTCTACTTTCCTGGTTGTCTTGCTGATCCCCTGGATTCCATACCCTGGATCACTGACCCAGCACCAGTATTCTACAAACCATAACTTCTGATCTGCATATTGATTCTCGATCAGTGCTTCAAGACATTCATTTAGTTTCAAAATGAACATAAGAAGCCCTGGGTTCAATTCAGTAAACTTAACACATATGTTCTTGGCTTTAACATATTTAAAGCTTACTGAATAGAGTATCTTATTTGTAAATAGTAGAGGTGCGCCAATATGCAAATTTTTAAACCAAAATTTTAAAATGTTGGGCCGAAACCACCCAAAAAAATTCTAACTTTTTCAATCATTTTAAAATATTTTATTTTTATAAAAAAAATTTACATTTTATTTTTATTAAATATTTTTTATTTTTACTTTACTTTTAGGGGCTTTGGGGAAATACAGACCCCTGATATTTCCCTTTTAAAATAGAAAAAGAGATTGACGACACAGAGTCCTCAATCTCTTTTTCAGTATCCCCTGTTATAAATGAACAGGAATCCGTTATACTGAGTGTTCCTGTTCATTTATAACATGAGGACAGAGTATGTTTACTATAACCACAATCATGAATGCACAGGAGTTGATGTAGATCACTTCCCATTCATTCATAATTGAGGATACAGGAATACAGGATATGTCCTCAATTATTTACAAACACTCAGCAATCACTATACGAACAGACCGCACTAGCCAGAGAATTCCAATACTTCAGACTTTATTGAAATTCACAGCAAATCCAGTATAACAGTGAATTAAAGTGTATAAAGCAGCAAATACCGGCACCGCAAACCCCCAAACAGCTACAACCTCTCACATGTTTCACCCGTAGGCTTATTTATGGAGGAATTGCAACATATTGCATACCAGTCTGAATCCTTAGTAAAAGTGGCAAAATGCTTTTATGTTTTATGCTACCTGACACTTCAATTTTGGGATAGAAGTTAATTTATTTCCAAAAGAAGCCTCTTGTGCTGACCATTTTGCAATTAAAAAGATTATTCCCCCAGAGGTGTCCAAAAGGTCTGCATACCACAAAAAGTAAGTAAGTGTGCAATCTGATAACTTTTAAACACATAACTCAAAATAATCAAAGTACTAAAGCCACAAAATTGGTATGAGGTTCAAACAAGTAGCAATTTCAGAAGGTCAACAATGACAGTTTACATATATCTCTTAGGGCGTGTTTCCTTTAAAACAAAGATCACTGAATTCTAGAAACTTTTCAGGTACGTGGGAATATTCACTACAATTATCCAATCATATGCAGATGAAATGAGTAAACAGGAATTTGCTTTTCACATGACTGGATATTTGAAGTGGACTTCAATAAATGATGTGAACATTCTCAGATCTTACTGCACCAATCAGTAACTATATTACACCCTTTTGTGCCCTGCACATGTGGCAGTGGTGGATCACAATGGTGTGGGAGCTGCACGTAAATTAGCAAAGGAATTTAGCATCTTTGAACTTTTTATGTGAGTCATATAAAGGCCATGTGACCTCTAAGAAAATCCAGCTAATTGAAGCTAAGTGAAAATGATTGTAAGTTTAATAGAAGATTTGAGATTGTCACTTGGCCTACATGGTTTCATGTTTTGCCCATGTATTCATGTTTTGTTTTTTTGTGGAGGGGGGGTGGGAGCTAAAGAACTGTCAACAGATATAAATAGCTCCCAGTGGTGGAAATATTCTTTAAATGTGTACATATAAAGAAATAACTTAAAAAGTAACTTTAAGAGTGGGAACCACTAGTAATGAATGTGGCAAGAGCCTAGGAACTGAAGCACAGAGGTTTCACCAATGATGTCTCACAGACATAAGATGCCATTAGGAGATTTCTCTCCAGCACCAGCCAAAAGCTAAAATACAAGTCTCTTGGGTTTCCATGGCCTAAACACATCCAAGCTTAGTTAAACAGATGAAGGGTAAAGTGCACAATGCAGTAACCAGTTTATCTTTAATCTTTTGGTCTCCAAGACACTGCTCTCTCGTGGTTCTCGTCCTAAGTACTCCTTAAGTGTCACCTGCAAATCTAACTGCTCCCCTCCTCTACCTCTTTTTGTAGGGATCGCCCAAAACTCTGTCCTTGGACCCCATCTCTGCTCTATCTATCCCTCCTACCTTGGTCAGTTGATAACCTCACATGGCTCCCAATACCATCTCTATGCCGATGAAATTCAAATATATCTTTCCACTCCACAACTCACCCCCTCAGTGTCCTTACACATCACTAATTTGTTTATTGACATATCAGTCTGGATGGCACAACACTTCTTAAAACTAAATTTTTCAAAAACTATGCTCATATTTCCA
>NW_017306284.1:1007039-1010298 GCF_000935625.1 Nanorana parkeri | reverse complement strand
CCCTGATAAGGTGCTAGGTGTCATCCTTGAATCTGACCTCACCTCTCTACCCCACATCCAATCACTATCCAAATCTTGCCACCTTCACCTTCCTAACATCTCCAAAATATGCCCCTTTCTTACCAATGAGACCTCAAAGATACTCATCCACTCGCTTGTTATCTCACATCTTGACTATTGCAACTCCCTCCTCATTGGCCTACCTCTACACAGGCTATCCCCTCTTCAGTCTATCATGAATGCTGCTGCTAGACTCATCCACCTAACCAACTGCTCAGTGTATGCAGCACCCTCTGCCAATCCCTCCACTGCCTTCCAATAGCTCAAAGGATAAAATTAAAAAAATTAACAACCACTTACAAAGCCATCCACAACTCTGCCCCCGGCTTTATCTCCAACCTTGTCTCAAAGTATCACCCTAACTGTCCCCTCCCCTCTTCCTAAGACCTCCTGCTCTCTAGATCCCACGTCAACTCCTCCCATGCTCACCTCCGGGACTTCTCTAGAGTCTCTCCCATCCTCTGGAACTCCTTACTCCAACCTGTCCATCCATCTCCTACTGTGACTGCCTTTAGGCAATCCCTAAGGACTCATCTTATCAGGGAAGCCACCCTCAACCTAACCTCTGAAATATCAACTTTCTCAAACAATTCATCCCCACATAGCTACAACCTGTTTTATGATTTGTTCCTACCATTTAGATTGTAAGCTCTCACAGACAGGGCCCTCCTTACTATCTTGTCTTAAAATATATTTTAACTTCCTTCTGTAATGTCTGTGCTCACTGTTGGCACTATATAAATTCTGTATTATAATTATAATAATAATGTGCAATAAGATTGGTTGACTAGACTGGATGCGTTATAACCATTGCTTGTTGTGCTGCTGTACTAATAGCAGGCTGGTAAACCTTATAAGCCAGAATGCCTTTTGGTTGCATTCCAGTGATGACCTAATAAAACGAATAACTTTAGAAGGTGCTAAATATGATTGAACATACCACGTGATATACCAAAGGATGTAATCGTCTTTCATGGAAAATGTGATGCCCTTCCATCATTTTCGCGGAAAAACTGTAAACCTTCCTAAGTTTTCACTGCTTAAATGTTAGAGAAGCACCTTACACTGGATTGAGCTGGATTAGTCACCCATGGTCCCCAGAGGAAGCGCATCTGTGAAACACGTCGGGATAAACACCTTGCAATGTAAGCCATTGAGAAATATCACATTGATGGATTACAAAGATGAATTATGGATAATATACATCGTCTCAAAATTGGTATAAGTATGTACTAAGGCCGCAAGAATAGATAGTTGGAGACTTTACTATGGTTTTTAAACTTGTATGTTTACAATTTTATAAATTTTTTGTATGTTCAACTTTAAATAAAGTAGTTTTTTACTATCAACTTGTGCAATGATTATGTGCCTCTTTAAACCCCATTTTCTAATTGGTGTGGCAATGATATCAAACTACAGAGTCACTATTTATTTTGCAAATAGGCTGACTGACTGATTACAAGATTAAAGGCATGTATGACACTAATTACAGAAAACTGTTTGTTTGAAATATCCCTATGAGTCAATTATTTATAATCATTTCTATGGATACCAACAAATCTGTCCAGGTCATTTTAGAATATCTTTGTAAAATAAGCAATCGCTTTTCTCTTGTTATACTTTTTTTTTGCTTTACTCATCGAGCCAGCAGCACGGCTTCCTGTGCCTTTTATTCTATTCCTTCATAACAGCATTAGGGCAGAAAGGATGGCAGGCAGAAGTGCTGGTGGATTATGCGTATTCAGCACAAGTTTCTTAACACACCACTACAGTGGCCGCCCGATGACAGCCGGGTGAATGTGGCAGAGAGAGGGAGCCACTGCATCTGCGGCCAGGGGCTTCGTTTAGTGGGGGTCGTGACGTCGCCCCCCCTCAGTCCTGCGCCCGGGGCAAGCGCACCCCCGCCCCCCGGTTGTTACGCCACTGCACCACTGGCATATTGTGATCAGGGGCGGAACTACCGCAGGTGCGGCTGCACCAGGGCCTGAGCCTGGGGGGGCCCAGCAGACCTAGGCAAGTCCTCTATAGCCGTTATCATTCTGCGTTTCTTAGAGAGTATTGCTGGAAGTTGTAGTCCCCTATAGCTGTTACTATTCTGCATGTCTGTAGAGAGTATTGCTGGGAGTTGTAGTCCCATATAGCTGTTATCATTCTGCATTTCTTTAGAGAGTATTGCTGGGAGTTGTAGTTTTCTATAACCATTAGCATTCTGCATTTTTGTAGAGAGTGGTTCTGGGAGTTGTAGTCCTCTATAGCCATTACCATTTTGCATTTCTATATAAAGTATTGCTGGGAGTTGTAGTCCTCTATACAGAAATGCAGAATGGTAACGGCTATAGGTGGGCAGGGTTGCATTGTAAGACCCGGGAGGGGGCAAAAAAAATCTTGCACCAGGGCCCATTGTTCCTTAGGTCCCCCACTGATTGTGATGCCATACTGGGCATGTATGGGTATTGTGTGGAAGTGGAAAAATGACACTTGAGGGTCAATACTGTGCGTGCGTGGATGTCATATCAGAACATCACCCCACTAACTGCATGCCGTACTTTTTCTGAGAGAAAACCACTGCTGACCCAATCATAAACAAGGCAAATTGCCTTGTCTATGCATTGGGGACTGCACTGTGAAAAACTGCCGGCTTAGCCCAAAGAACCTTGTGTGAACGAGTCCTTAGAGAGTCAGTAAACCTCACATAAAAATGGTGCTAGATTAGAGTACGGTCTTTTATGTACACAGATCCCTTTCCGTGCAACACTACCTTATGTATACATATGATGTATGCAAGCTAAAGCTGTTGTTTTTACTGATATATTAGAAGCAGGTTGTAATCAGGTTTCCTTTCCTGCCTGACAGGGCTGAGGGCTGGAAAACATTTTCTGGTAAATAGTTTGTAAAAAAATATTAGTTAATGACTCTTCCCATTGTGTAACTTAGTTGGATTGACGGTTATACAGGCCTTCCTTTAACTAGTCCCAGCAGCTGAACGAAGTGGCATGGGAGCAAAGAAGGATGAGTAGATGCTTTTGGAGGTGAGCGAGGCTAAGTGAACTTTTTACTTTGTCCTGCATGTGCAAGGGAAAGGTTAACCTTTACATATAATTGTTCAATGCAAGCATTTAAAAAATGCATTTAATGCTGTAAAATCAAAGCTGAAGTGTAGTTTACACATATAATACCTTCCCTTGTCTCCCCCCCCCCC
>NW_017306284.1:930901-1007029 GCF_000935625.1 Nanorana parkeri | reverse complement strand
TTCAAAAAAAAATTCTTCCCCCGTCCCCCCCCCCCCCCTTGATCAACATAAAATGAAAACTATTCTACTATAAAAAATTATATGAAAGAACACATCCCTGGGGGTCCCTTTTTGATGTGCTTGTTTGTCGCTGTTGGCCACTGGGTGCTGCAGACTTTAGCTATGCAATTTACAGATTTGGTTGACTGGTTGCAGGCATTTCTAACAGAATGCCAGGGATGTGTCCTTTCACATAAACCTCAGGAACAAAATGACCAATGGCAGAGAAAGCTAATAGTACCGTACAAAACATTGATTAATAGTGAAGATAATTCAGACAGGAAATGAAGGTAGGCTTGAGATAGCTGCTGCAGCTTCAAAGGGTTACCGTATATTGCGGACATGCAAGTTTGCAGGATATTAAGAGTGATGAGTTTCAACACAGGAGAGGACTTGCTACAAGTAAGGAAAAAAAGTAAGGTTGGAGGTCAGCTTTAACTTTTCTTTCTACAAGCCTGTTTGCCTTTTTCTCGATGGACTATCCTTCCCAGTAAAGGTCGTCGTCCTGAAAGCTTTTCTGCGTTCAATGAATGTGCACAATGCCTAAAACAAACCCTTATGTATCATGCTACTTCAAAAGATTTCTTCAGAGCTGATTTTTGAATTTTCTCTGCAACAAAATCTGACAGTTTTGCTTATCATGCAGTTCTGAAGCAGCAGCTGAATAAAGTATGCAATGCCGCCTTGAAAAGTGCTCCATGGAAGGGATGTGCGCTAAAGAGCACTGGCCGCTGAAACGGATGAGCAATTGTAAACCACTTCTGAGGCTGCCTCTTGACCTCCATCAAACAGAAAATAATAACAGTAGTTGAAGAACAGAATTTGTCTCTGTAGGAGTTTCATTATTATGAGTTCATCTGAAGTTCTGTGTACCGAATGTGGAATAACTCACAAGTTCCTGCCCACAGCTAAGATAGGCTGCCAAAACAAGCTGCCTACTCTGTGATTAAAGGTAAAACATGAAAAAAAATGTACAAAGTGTGCATAAAAAAAAAAAGAAACATCAAAGAACATTTTTTTTGTAAATTCTGGAGGACAGCAACAAGGATCCTCATAAGCTTGAAACATGCTGTGATCAATGACTGAAGATACCTTTCTCAGTTGTCGTTTTCCTTCATATTATGAGATGACGAAGGACTTCAGACAAAAATATTTCTGGCTGGGTTGAAATGCCTTACATACCTCTGTTTTTTTTCTCAGGATAATGTATTAATGGAAAACTCCATTTGAAACTGGAAGCTTTCGAAACCATTAAACACAATCAATATATACTGTTACACCTTTTATTTGGAGGGAGAGAGTCCAGGAACTGGCAACCTGGTTTTACCCATGCCCACCCTATGCACTACATTATGTTCTCTCACAACTCCAACAACAAAATAGTAGCTTCTACTGCCCTATCATAACATAGATTTTTTTTCATCTTAGTTTAAAGTAGACCTACTTAGTTATAATATAATGAGGAGGAATGACTACATAGAGGTCCTAACTTTTTGAATTATTTTGCACTTTACTGACTGTCAGAGAGATCGTGACTCCATAAATAGTGCTTTGCAGAGAAAGGGATTTGCTGACATGGTAATCAGTGGAGTAGCAGCTGAATCTGCAACACAGCCCAAATTATTGGCGGAGGTAACACCTAAGACACACGGGAAGGATTCTTCCTCAGCACTTCTGGTTTAAAATATATGTATAGTAAAAACTTTACATTAAAGTTTTTAACAAGGTAGGGAGATTTTATAACCCCTGTAAGGTTCCTATTGCTGTCCTTATCGCTGGGCAGTTTCATGCTTACATTTTGTCCACCATTGTGACTATTGACAGAAAAAGAAGGGAAGTCCAAAATTGTACAGCGGAAGAAGAGTTGATGGGAAATCCTTAAGTAGTGACAACTGTTGCAGTGACAACTGTCTAAGACGGGAATATTACCTCTCAGTTGCATCTGCAGGACAGGAAATTTAGTGAAAGCCCTAAACAGAACCCAGACAGCAAAACGTAAATATATTATATACTCTGTATAATGCTGCCTGTTGTGTATATAATATAAATACAATCTACTATACTCTGTTAGAGAACTAACTTTTCCCCCTCCAGCAAAATATTTGTTTTAACACGAGACGTCCTCTGCAACGATTTGGTGGAAATGACCCAGATACTTCAATACAATATAACAAGATAATCTGTTAAGACAATGTTATTTTTCAGGTATTGTCATTGTGAATTAAAAGCTTCTAATCTATTGGGAAATATGTATCCACAGGCTTTTTGAGGGTAGATATTAAGTTACTGTACTATTTTGAATTGGTAAGCTGCATCCCACTTTAAAACTTTAAACTCTGTAACAGAAAACACATGAGAGCTTGTGTTTCACATTGAAGAGCATTGTGAGTTATTGCAATGTCTCCATTTATAATGTGTTATAGACTGTATGGTTTTGTTCCATGAACTCTAGAAAAAGACACTTTCCTAACAAGCACAAAGGTTTCAAAATTCTACAAAAAAAGTTCACGGTCCAAAACTAGTAGGTGTGCAGACATGTGATACTGTCAAAAGAATGTTTAAAGTGAACCTGTGGCCATCCTATGGACTTTCAAATATTTACATACTTCTAACAAGTAGTAAATCACATTCAAAGCAAGCCATCACTAACCTCTGTGGGCACTGTGGACCAATTTATCCTCAAAATTCATAGTAGAAGCACTCAAAAGTTTATTCGCTCAGCAGCTCAGCCCGCCCTGCTTCCCACTTCCAGAGCACAAGCTCCATGTTTACATTAGAAGACTGGAAGGCTGCTGAATTGCATGCTAGGATGCTAGGTGGGGGTGCTGTTGATAGAGTAAGGAAACCCCTTTTTTCTTTTCCTGCTGTGTGCGTACCTTTGAATAGACATTCCCTCACGTCCTGTCCCAGAGACACAACAGGAAGTAAGAGGAAATACCTATTGGATTACCCTCACCTCTTGTGGACAACTGTAAGATTTTGTAATTTTGTATAATTTTCTGTCTCTGTGACAATGGTCACCAGGATACACACAGAGGATTAACCTGCCTAGCAAAGAAACAGACAGCAATAGAAACCAGGCAGGAGTTTTAACCCTAACCTACTCTATGCAAATCTAAAACAACGTTTTGGCTATACATGCAGTTTAAATTATTAGAGCTGGTAAGCTTATGTGTTGCGTTGCCCTGGTGCTTACCACCCTCTGTGATCAGTACCCTGTTAAACATTCCTAAATTGACGTCTGCCAGAAGGGCTAGAATGTCTGAGTATTTCTAAGCTGGTATGCAACATTAATACTGAACCATTGGTTCTAATCTAACCATTACTATCCACTAAGTGTGGCAAAATAGTAGTGAATATGATATTCACCAAACATTCACTACAATAAATCAGTGTCTGCAACCCCCCCTGTCAATCCCTACACTAGCTTCCACTCGCCCAAAGGATAAAATTCAAAATATTAACAGTCACTTATAAAGTCATCCACAACTCTGCCCCCAGATAAATATCAAACCTTGTCTCAAAATATCACCCTAACCGTCCACTCCGCTCATCCCAAGACCTCCTGCTTTCCAGCTCCCTTGCCAACTCCTCCCATACTCGCCTCCAGAACTTCTCTAGAGCCTCTCCCATCCTCTGGAACTCTTTACCCCAACCTGTCCGTCTATCTCCCACCTTGACTGCCTTTAGGCGATCCCTTAAGACTCATCTCTTCAGGGAAGCCTATCCCACCTCAACCTAACCACTGAACCATCATGTTCTTAAACAATTCATCCCCACACAGCTACCTCCTCATGTATCAATTCTCCCTCCCTTTTAGATTGTAAGCCCTCAGGGGCAGGGCCGTCCTTACCACCTTGTCTTGAATTGTATTGTGATTGTAATGTCTTCCTTATATTGTAAAGCGCTGCGCAAACTGTTGGCGCTATATAAATCCTATATAATAAATCAATGTATTTTAAAAACATGGACCAGAAAGATATGCCTGCAGTGAATGTTTGATGACTGTCACATTCTCACATTGACTTCTTTATAAATATACCCCCTTAACATTAACATGGCATTCGCTGTTAGCTAATATCATTTTCAAAATATGAAAAACACTTAAAGTATAGGAGGGTATTTTACCTAATGCATGCCCCAATATGCTATCATATTGACTTATATGCCCTAAAAGGCATCTGCACATCTTTCATTAATAAACATACCTGAACATTTGTATTCTGGATCCACACCTTTAAGTAGTGCATCAAAGAGCGATACCTCCACCTTCTGTTTCCTGTGGTGGCAGCTGATCAACAAAGATGGCTGAGACACTGTGAGATAAAGGCACGGATTCAACTGCAGATCACCAGTTCCTCTTCGGCCAGGCTGACGGACAATGGTAATGCCCAGTGCCTGACGAGCAGAGGATCTTGTTGAAGCATGAAGTCTCTCTAGAGAAAAGAGGCCAACTTTCCCATTAGTTGGAGGAGAGGAGTTGCTGGTTAGGAGGTCCTCAGCTGTCAAGGTGGAGATGCCAGAGAGAGCAGATTTGTCCAGTACCTCATCCGATTCTGTACTTGTTAAGTTCAGGGAACTTTTTTCAACCTTCTCACCATCACTGGTGTCCACCTTTGATTTAGACACTGAAGTGCACGAGTATGTCATTAAGGATATTCGGCTGGCAGTGATAAAGATATCAAAGGGTATGAAGTTAAGATTTTTTACAATGGAGGACTGTTTGGATGGGCGTACAATTCTGTGATGGCTCGTGCCACCAGGTTCAATCTGAACTATTCTTATTTTTACACTATCACTACCAATGCCACTGTCCTGGGCACCACTGTAGCGGGATGATGTATCTGCTGTGCGACCTTCAGCAGCATCTCTTTTCTGTTCCTGTTTTGAAACCTAAAAAGGAGACACAGAAGATATTCAAAATAAACATGGGATATCAATACCCTTGCAATAAACCTAGCCTTGCCCTAGTAAATTCGGTCTTATTTAATAAGGCAGAGCAAAGGGCAATGGTGAAACGAAAACTGAGGTAATGCAAAAAAACCTGTTATCACGTTTCATCTGTTTCAATCAGTCAGATAAAGAGAAGCGGATTTATGACTTGTTGCTATGAGATACTGCATGAAAATCACACTTTGTCACACCAAAAGCCAAACGGTGTTAAACATCCATCAATTAATGATTTTTTTAACTAAAAAGTATAAAGCTTTTAAATGTGGTAACTGGTATACAAATGAGCATATACATAATGGCAAAAAGTTGCATTTGTTCAAGAATTTTACATAAGAAAATATCACAAGTATGCATAGCCTGCAATGGGAATGTAATGTCACCTGAACAGAAATGCAGTATGCAATGACTTTAAATTTCCATTGTTTTCTTATAATCCTTAAAAGCCTACAATGGCGAACAAAAACAATAATGTATTCTGGCAACTGTATAGAGTTAATTCCTATAATGAAGGCATTAAATATATGAATTCCCTTTTTATTTATTTTACATGCCTTTATTTATATTTTCACCCACACTTACATGCAGACCAAGCTGTCCATCAAAAGTGACAGCTATAAGGGTTGGTAAAAATCACCTTTTAGCACATTACAAGTGTTTTGTCATATATGGTTACTGCAAATGTATTTAACATCTGCTATAAGCTATTTTGGCTGCTCTTATAATTAGCAGTACATTATAGAATATAGAGATATATTAAAGTATATGTATAGGAGATGCCTTTTTTGTAGGTTTAATGTGATCTGCCTCCAATTGTCTTCTTGCACTTATGCAACACACATCATTGATATGAGGTACCCTCCTGTCTGCTAGAATCAGCTCACATTTGAAGCCTGCAGAGGACATGCAATGCCAGCTAACTACGTCACCCAGCTGGATTATGCAAAGACTAACAATGCTGCTATAAAATCAGAACTACTTGTGCAGTGTTGTCATTCTTCCAAATAAAATGCTGCAGACAGAGGCATACTGGTAGGATCAACAGGTAAGATGTTCCAGGTAGAGGAACAGAGCACCAGGGCTTTTAACCACATTTTGCACATTGAGGAATGTTCTACTGAAAATAAAAATATGATTTTCCCTAAACATATGCAAATAGGTCCATTTTTCCCCATACAGGATTCACACAACTTTCATTCAGGGTTCACACATTTTCTATGTGAATCTAATTAAAACATGTGAATCTTGAACAAAAACACTTCGGAATAGACCTGCAACTGTTGGGAGTGTAACCAGAAATCTTAAAATTATCCTTAACACTTAAAAGCTTTATTAGGTACAGCCCATCTTGACTATATTTATCAGCTCAGCAAAGGTTTTTAAAAATAAGGGGGACTATAATATCTTCCACCCACTGCTTTCTAGTAAAAAGAAAAAATAGTATATATGATATAACTCTGTAGCATAATGGTATAATCAGGGCTCAAAATTTCACGTCCTGAGCTACTAGCCATGCCTTAAGAGTTACTCGCCACCAGTTGCCCCACCTAATCCCTACCCTTCCCTAGCACTAACTCCCCCCCTAAACACACCAGCACTGTAATGCACTTTACAGAGGTCAGTGCTGTAACGCACATTACAAAGCTCAGTACTGTAAGTAACGCACATTACAGAGGTCAGTAGTGCACGTTGCAAAGGTCAGTGCTGTAATGCAAATTGCAGGGGTCAGCGCTGTAACGCACGTTACAGAGGTCAGCGCTGTAACACACGTTACAGAGCTCAGTACTGTGATGCACATTACAGAGGTCAGTAGTGCACATTACAGAGGTCAGCTCTGTAACGCACGTTACAGAAGTCAGCGCTGTAACACATGTTGCAGAGATCAGCGCTGTAACACATGTTGCAGAGATCAGCGCTGTAACGCACATTACAGAGGTCAGTAGGGCACATTACAGAGATCAGCGCTGCAACGCACTTTGCAGAGGTCAGCGCTGCAACGCACTTTGCAGAGGTCAGCGCTGCAACGCACTTTGCAGAGGTCAGCGCTGCAACGCACTTTGCAGAGGTCAGCGCTGCAACGCACTTTGCAGAGGTCAGCGCTGCAACGCACTTTGCAGAGGTCAGCGCTGCAATGCACGTTGCAGTGATCAGCGCTGCAACGCGCGTTGCAGAGGTCAGCGCTGCAACGCACGTTGTAGATGTCAGCAGTATAAGGAAGAAAGAAAAGGGACTTACAGTTCATTGAGGTGGTATTCAGGTGCCCTCTTCTTTCTCCTGGTGGTGGTCGTGGGGAAGGGGGGCGGTAAAGAGGTCCTGCATCTACCGACACGAAACTTTCTTTTCATGTCCCGCGCTGCATTAGTTTCTGTCTGTTCAATAGTAACTCTGCAGGCTTCCTCCCAGCCTATGGCAGCTGAGCTGGGCGGAGGAAGCCTGCAGGTGCCTGAAAGAGCCGAAGACAGCCGCATCTGATTCTCCTCCTCGGCCGCTACAGAGCGAGCCAGGAGGAGTGAACACAAAGCCAGCGATCGCCGCTCGGAAGCGGCGGTAGTGTTCGATTGCAGGTCCTGCCAGGGGCGCACCCCATCCATTGCATTCCACTCGCCCCCAAGCAATTTTCACTCGCAAATTGCGAGGGGGCGAGTGGAAATTTTGAGGCCTGGTATAATAATAAGTCATGCGGTGAAAGTCCTTCAATCATAGAAAGGCTTTGGAGGACCTTAATTTAGGTCTACAGCTGTGCCATATGTAAATTAACATTTATCCAGCTGACTTAAAAATTTGGAATGAACATGTATAGGAGAATGCAGTGGAGTACATAGACTTTGGGGTAGTATTTCATTTTAATCAGACCAATTATTCCAGGAAGTAAACAAACTGTTTTCATCATTTTCATTAAGTTGGCTGATGCTAACGGATAATGCATGCTGCAGTCCAGGTCCAGACTCTAAATAAAAAAATATTCCTATCATACGTAGCAAATAAAGCTACATAAACGTACATGGCCAAACTTAACAATATCAATTTTGTGGACGCTTTAGGTAAAACACATACCAGTCACTTTATTTTATTAAAACTAAAAGAGCCTAAGGGAACAATCTTCAACACATCGGCCCTACTGGCACCTGCCAGTATGCGTCTTCCACCATCTGATCTCACTTTGATGGCTTGTTACTCCAAGTATAAATGTATTTATTTTTAAAGGCAGGGTCACCCTACTCTTTGGTCCATGGATTGTCACACAGTGTTAATCGTGGTATATGAATTTTCTAAATTCCCAAATTGTGTAGTATTGTGGATTACACTGGTGCAAAGGCTAGTAATAATAGATAATATATGGTTATATGTTTATTAAAGGTTAGTTAGTGGCCCTAAAGATTGAGGACGGAGCAGCAGTGCTGCAAGATAGACTTATGAAAAGACTGGGACAGCTTGAGTGTACGGGACAACTCGAGGATTTTTGAGCCCTTATCTGTTATATGCTACAGCAAGCTATTTATGTTGGATTTCGTGTTATCTACTGTTTTGAAAGCAAATTTTAAAGAGCCCAGAATACTAACATATCTCTAATGTAGGTCAGCTTAAAGCAGCTACTCAAATACATATAGCTTAAATCAAACTATAATATTGTACTGAAAAAAACATTACATAATTGAAGTCTCTATACAGTCCAATATAATAAACCTGTCATAAGTGGGAATGTAGAGATTTGTGGTCTTCCAAGACAACATGGAATAAGACAATAAGCATACATGCATCAGCTCAGCTGCAATATGTCTGTGGATATCATGTTAAAATGTTGACAACCATGAAGTTACATAGTATTTGAGGTTGAATAAAGACACAGGTCCATCAAGTTCAACCCATTGCGTGCATGCATGTTACTCTGGATGTGTATGCTTGTGTATGAGTACCCTTGTGTTCTTGCTCCTAACAAAACCTGTACCCCTGAATGTTTCGGTCTCTCAGGAAATCGTCCAAGTGTTTTTTGAAAGATTCAATACTCACAGCTAAGATCACTTCCTGTGGCAGTGAGTTCCAAATTCTAACCGCCCAAACTGTGAAGAAGCCCCTTCGCCCATTGTGCTGAAATCTTTTCTCCTCCAGTTTAAGGCGTTGGCCTCTCGTCCTCGTCATGGGGTTTACCTAAAAGGTTTGTTGCTGATGTTGCCATCACCATTGAACATCTTGTACATGAAAATCATGTCCCCCCCTTAATCTCCTCACTTCCAATGTGAACATGTTTAAATTTAGTAACCTTGTCTCATAGCTTTTGTCCTCCATCCCCTTAATTAGTTTCGTTGCCCTCCTCCGGACTCTTTCTAGCTCAAGGACATCCTTTCTATGTACTGGTGACCAAAACTGGACCGCATACTCCATATGAGGTCGAACTAGTGATCTGTAATACTAAATAATGGCCAGGGGCTTCCCAGTTTAACCTAAAAGTTTGTAAATAATAATCTCTCCTACCCTGACTCAGGATACAAGCAAAAAAAAAACAAAAAAAACAGCCAAATAAATATTACTCTTAGGCTTCAAATCAATTTAAGTCTATTGGTGGCCCATTGTATCAATGTAACAAACTATATAAAAAAGGCCAGTATTTGCCCACAGCAAGGTATAATAGTCATTTGTGTGAAATCAACGAGATGAATGGCTTATTTAATGAAGCAACGCCTCTGTTAATTCAACAGATCAATAGAGCGTATGTTTTGCTACAATCCGAAAGTGTAAAGAATGCAGGTTTCACTCGACGTTGATTTATGAAGCACGCTTCTGAAACTAATTAAGTATATTAACATTTTCCCTGAGGTATGGTGAAAACAAAATATGGCAATTAGCAGGAATGACTACTGGAAAATGAGGAGCTCAGAAAACAGCCCAAGGTTTAGCTGCTGCTTAGTGCACGTCTGGTAGTCACCTGTTCTGCCCATAGACAAAGATGCCCTGAGCAAAGGTTTTGCTTTTGGGTTAATCCCTGTGATTATTAGGGGAAAAGAAGAAGGAATAAAAAAGAAAACAAATAAAGGCTGCATTTGTAAAGGGGGAAAATAAGAAACTAAATCCACTCTTCTGCAAACAAGTACGGTGACTGGGGCTTCAACATCAAACCTGGAAGGAGCAGCCAGTTATATGACTATAAAGGAACCATTTACTATTGAGTGCTATAAGCAGAACTGCACTCCTATTCCTTGTATAAACCATTTAAAGGAAACAATAAAGTTTTCTTTAATTAGCTACTGGTGTGCATTAACATGATCATGATTAAACCATAAAAAAACAACTGTACATTACTCTTCTAGAGAAAAAAAGTGTTTGGTACCCTGGAGCTCCGATATACCATATATATCCCTTTGTATTAATTGAAATAGGTCATCTAGGTCAAGTAACCGGAGTTAATGAGCACAAAATCTATCTAGAATATTTTTTTATTAAAGGGTAGGCTCAAAGTACATTTTCAAATGGAGTGATTTAAACCATCTGGTTGAGGGTAGAAGAGTAATGTGCACAAAAAAAAAAATGGTAACCGTGTTCTCAAAGGAGAGGATATATATCTTCTGCTTTTAGAAAATTAAATGCATATTACTGTAGTGAAGATAATATTTCAGACCTCCAGGCATATATTAAATACACTGGCAGAACATTAGACAAAATGCTTGACTTATTAGATACTTCCTATTCTAAACAGTGTCATCAAAGTCTAAAAACGAAATTCATATAAAAGCAGCGCAAAGCTTCCACATAGAACTGGTGCCAAAATCTCTCTACTTTCCAGCTAATGAGGAAAGGATGTGTACTCTTAACATATGAATGTAAAATTTTCCAAGCATTCACATTAGGAAACATGGCCTATTGGTTCCATATGGTGAAGGTTAAATTAAACTCTATTGGTAAAATAACCTTTAGGATAGCTGGCATGATAACAATAATTAAAAAGTACTCAAAGTACAAAGGACAAGTTTGGTTTAACAATAGACATTTAAGACAGGGAAAATATTTGTCTACAATGAATAAACTTCAACCCTCAGTTAGTATGCTGGGGACTATTTAAGGGTATTTCCAGGGAAATGGAAGCCTTATATATGATTAAGGTCATGCAGGTAATGGTATGTTCAGGTCCCCACCCACCTAACTAATATCAGCAGTACCTCCAAACAGCCGATGCTTATTTTAGTAAGCAGCCTAAGTTGAATTTCAACTCCTTAATACACAGCTAAAATACATATACAGTTATTTCACCTTCCCGAGTTTTATATATTCCTGCCAGACAGCAGAGCCAGGATGGTGAACTGACTTTTGTCTACTGTAATTAAGCAATACAGGCTACCTTCTTGAACCCAGCATCCCCAAACACCGCAGCCACTTCCCTACTAGAGTAATTTTTAAAAATGTTCACACACATTAAAATATGCAGGCTAACAATCCCCTATGTGATAGCAATCAGCAGGTGACAGGTACTCTTTATAGAGACATCGGGTGTCTATTAGATTTGTGATGTCTCCTCTCCCTATTTTTAGCCAATCAGGCAAAGCCTGTACTTGATCATCTGTTTACCCAGCTTTTCAGCTAAGATTTTGATAACCCTGAACCCAGAAATGCTCAGAGCTGAGCGCTTCCGGGTTCACACTCTGCAGAGATAATCAATGACTGGATGTTCCTTCGTGTTCTCCTGCTCACCAATGTGACCATGTCTATTATGGTCCCAAGTTCCGTAGAGGAGCAGGAGAGCCCTGGAACCACAGAAAGGGGACTTGCAGCAGAATACTCATGAGTAGCACACCTAATTGGCCCCTAGATATGTCCTTCCCTCGACCGGTGAGTCCTGCTGTACAAGAAATTACAAGAGGCTGTCAAATTCAGGTACTTGCAATAGCTGCATATAACAATACATTTGATGATGTTTAATTAATGCATATATGAAATAACTAGTGTACCTTTATATCTGCCTGGAGTTCAGCATTAAGCCAACCAGTGAAGCACAGTGGCTCTCATTAAACATTGTGTTCTAACGTTTTATAACATTATTTCAGCAACAGGAGGTGAGCCAATGGAAGTGCAACAGTTCATCTAGAGAAAGTCAAGGATCTGGTTATAAGATTTATCTGTGTTACTACCTTAAAATGCAATCTAAGCTTCTCTTTGTAGTTCCCCACTCCCCAATAAGAAAAGCTAAGTTAAAGGAGAACTATGGGGTTAAGGCTTTTCCCCATAGTTCTCCTTAGGGTAACGGGAGGACACAAACTAGCGTCCTCCCGTCACCCTAGGCTCAGTATAACAGCTCGCGGTATACTGAGACGCCGCAGTATACTGCAAGCTGCTGCTCGCGGTATACTGAGATGCCACAGCTGAAGCGGATCCCGACAATTATGTCCGGATCCGTCAAGCTGCGTGACTGACAGATGGCTCTGCCTAGCTAGAGGCAGAGCCAGCTGTACCCGCCCCTGTGTTGATGGGCTTTAGGCTTGTGTTGATGGCATCAGTTTGACTTTAGAGATGCTTCTGAGATCATTTAGTATTCATTGACAGCTGCATTTCACCTGCAGTTGACCTGTTTTAAGTGGATTTTGAACTCCCATGGAGTTGTAAGGGAATATAAATTCAATTTGACCCATCTCAGGGAGGTTATAGAAAGATTGCTTGTACAAAAGATGTTTCATGGACAAACATTACCAGAAAAATTGTTCTGTACATTTGGAAAATGTTAGATATATTCTGCTAGACCATCTTTTTACACATCCATTGCTACCATTAATAGTAACTGAATGATAGTCTTTAACACACAAGAACATTATTCTGACAGCTTTCCATGCGTATTTCAGAAATGAAAAGTGTATATAAAAGTGAAACTTTTTGTTGTTTTGCAACTAGCATTAGACCCCCTTTCAGGATTGTATTCATTACTCTGTGACCCCTTTATTTCTGTTCCGGTGACCATTGTCTTCAAGGCAAGTGAGAGGAAATCCAAAATGATAGAGTTGCCACCAAAGGAAGAGGTGAGGGGAAAACTTTCAATAAGGACAAAAGTTGGGGTGACAACTGTGTAAGAGAAGACTTCCCTTCACTTGTTCAGATTTCCATTCTTGATGTGTCTCCAACACCAGAAGTTAATACAATCTCCCCAGCTTGACATAGCAAAAATAATAAACTAATGAGGGTTTTAATCGGGCCCTACTCTATCTAAAAACAATAGTTTGGGCACAACTATTGCACTTAAATACCGTTCTGATGACACTCACCAAGCCCTTTAAGCGTTTCCTAACATGGGAGTCGTAAGCAGACCTACCATTTATTTGATGACTCTGATTGCCTGTCACAGTGGTCACATGATCAAAAACGTGCCCCACTGGCTCTAAATAGTAAACAGTGTTCGGAACCAGCAGGTAACAGCTCCACCATTTTGAGCGCACTCTTAGCACAGAACGGTATCGGCTTTACATATACACTGAGTGGCCAGATTATTATTTTTTGTAAATTCTTTATTTAAAGAGGTATTTTTTAGTTACAAAAAACAGGGATGTCCTTCTTGTACCAGTCTTGCCACTCTCCGTTCTGCCCTAACATTGACTAGTCGCTGACGGCCACAATTCGCACGTTCAGACCCAGATTTTCGGCTGACAGTCCAGTCTTTAAACACTTTAACAACAGCTGCTCTTGAACATTTAACGTATTCTGCTGTTTTGCTGATACTCGCTCCATGGCTCCGAGTGCCAACAATCATCGCACATTCAAAGGCTGTTAAATCGCGTTGTTTACCCATATCTTCAGAAAACAATCACTTCTACTGTCGTGGTAAACAACCTGCTTCCCTATTTATAATGGTCTGGCCCTCTAGAAACTTCAGCGCCAAATTATAGCTAATTATACCTAATTTGCCTACAAACGTCAGGTGGTCATAATAATCTGGCCACTCAGTGTATATGCGGAAGTCTGGTGTTAAAGCTACCTGCCATGCTGCCACATATATAAGTATGGGCAACAGGCAGGTGTTGAGGTAGTGTTAGGGTTTCTTTCCCTTCCTCCTCCCGTTGGCTGCAGCATGCCTTGTTTGCAATATGTCTGACACTGTTTGGCACCCTCTTATGCCAAACTCGTAAACAAATTCCTGTCTCAGAGTTATGATGCAACACCAGTTCACTATTTAACCATCAGCTGGTCCACTTAGTCTCCACCCTTGCGTTTGTTCAGATCTACCAAGTGCTCTGCAGTTGCTTCTGTTCTACGTGTATGAACCTGTCTCTGGCTGACTGATCTACGGGTTCCTGACTCCAGCTATTTTTCCGGTTATTCTGCTCAGTGTTCCCTGACCTGGTTTGGCTGACTACCCGCTTTGACATCTGACCTCTAGCTTGGCGTTGACCACATCCTAGACGTCCTTCATTGGTTTTTGATATTTATGTTTATTGTTATTTTCAATAAACTCATTTTTTTAAACTGCACTTTAGTTTCTGTCTGGTTTTCTTGGTTCCCCAACAGGTAGATTGGTAAATCTCACATACACCAACATACAAAGGTGGCAGAATATACATATGTCTAACACCTAATCTAATAAAACAAATGATTTAGAATCAAGTCAGAAAATTTAATGATTCATCTGTTATCTGCCATGCACCTCCTTAAATGAGTACTGAAAAGTAGAAGAGACAAGTAGAAGAGGCCAGAGTTGACTGGATGAAATTTTCCAAACCCAATTATTGTGCTGCTTACATTGATAATACATCCAACAAAAGCAGAAATCACCATAAAACTAAACTAAAAATATCCATAGTGATAGCGTCTACTTAAAGGTCTAGCAGAATGCCAGCCACTGCTTAGATTCCACCCCCAGAGAAATCAGCAGTACTGTATAGCAGGGTCCTCATCTCGGGTTGTGACATCCTGCAGCTGAAAATTACAGTGTGTTTCTTAAAAAAACTCCAAAGATTATTATCTGGGCGCCATGTAATGACTCGCCACTAGACTTCCTGATTAGCCAGGAAGCTGGCTCCATGCTCCCTTGTCACCACGTGACGGGGAAGCATGGAGCCGGCTTTTTGGTCAATCAAGAAGCCATGGGGCAGGTAATCACTTGCCGCCCAGCTTTCTGATTAGCCAGCTTCCCAGCCAATCACAAAGCCGGGGGGACGAGTCAGGGACAGGCCATGCCAGTGCAGACAATGCAAATGGGGTGGATGCTCTGTGTGTGTCTGAATGTCAAAGGGATGGATGGGACAAACCTGCTATCCTGTCTAGGGCCCTATTTGGCTTTGATCCATCTTGGCTTTCTTTCCATGAATAGAAAATTCTGACCTGAGCCTCGCAAAGTCACTTACAGCTTAAACAAATTACAAACATGGGGAAGATTAGGGATGCTACAAATAATTTAAAATGTAATAGTGTAAGTAAAGAGAAAATGGATGTCAGCGGGCATGAGGCGCAAAGGGAGAGATGAATGTCAGCAACAAGTGAGGCATCTGGACAAAGAGGGATAGATGTAATCGGTGGTTAAAACATTCAGCCAGGAAGGGATGGAGATCAACAGTGGGTGAGGTGTGCCAATGGGAAGGGATAGATGTCACTGTGGGGTGATGCAGGCGACAAAGGGGAGATAGATGGTAGCAGAGGGTGATATCGACCTTATCAGAGTTGCAAGAGGATTAGTAGGAAGTAAGGGTTCTAAATGTGCAAAGTCACTTTACTGACTGTCGAAATATAGAGAATACCTATATAAACTGTATTACATATGCACAAATAGCACACTGTCGGAGTATGGAACCCATGTCCATGTTTGTCCATTTTACTTTCATGCAGCCTGATCCAGACCATATGCTTGCATGCCACCACATCTATACGGCCCAGATGCCTTAACATTTTTTTGTAAAAAACAATTACTTGATTGCGGCGAATACCTTCAGGGTGGGTTGATAATTGCTGTACCAGAAGAAGGAGCAGTGAAATAAAGATACATCTGAAAAAATAAACAGTGTTACAGATGATACATGGTAAAACGCATAGAACTGTGCTCTGCCGTGACTCACCAGCAGCAGTGGAATCTCTACCCACATCCATTTATAAAAAGCCTATCTTGTTACAGACACTCCTTTTGCTCGGCTGCCAACATACACAAAAGATGTGAAAACTACAAAATATTAATTATGAGCTGGGATAAAGAAAACTGTGCTAAATCAAATTTGCCACCTGAGATTTCCAATAGAAATAGTTCATGTTTGTTCTCCCACCACATGCCAGTAATTCAAATAATACATTAAAAGCAAGCGATTCTTTGCGGCTTTGTATGTTTCCAAGTGAACTGGACTAAGACCTCAGAATGCTACAAACCTTTAAGAATCTGCTGGTTTAACTGACTATGATTAACTTGAGCTACAAAAAACCTAAAAATTAACAGAACTGGATTGACAGGTTAATTTTTTATAAAAAGATGTTAAAGGTTTAAGTACTGCAACTTTTTATCATGTTGAAAACATGACTGATAAACAGTCCTTTTTACATGCACCAAGGTACTTTGTGATGAACAAGCTTATCCACCATTACTTTGCTCAGTTCTGCATCACTTTTCAGAGATTACTAAACCATTAACAACAGTTACACACGTAGACCAATTTAGATAAAGGCTAATTGACCTAGCATTATGCTTTTGGGCTCTGGATGGAAACCATGCAAACCTGGGGAAAACATACAAAATTTCCAAAGACAGTACCATTGGCTGGAATCCAATTCAAGACCACAATGCTGAAAGGCAAGTGTGGAAACCACTTTGTTGACCCTATGGATTTACAATTGTTTCTTCCTTTTCTTGGTCTATTACCATAGATAGTAATTCAAAAGGTTTTATGTTTTGGAAGTTATTTAACCTCAAGGGGGAAAGTACCAACATCTCTTATAAGTTATAACACATAGAAAGTTAGCCTATATTGGACTTTAAGGCACCTTGTGTATATACATTAGATAGTGTATCTTTTTAAAACGTATATATTTTATTATGATTCAATAACATACTAAAATACTTAATAATAAAAAAAATTTGATGCAGATTCCTATACTACAGTCAATATCACCTCCCATAGAATCACAGTGAAAAATGATGCATGAATATTAAATGTTTTTAAACATTTTCAATTCAGAGTATTGAAAGCTGTTTTGGGTTCTTGATGCATTTTTTTAAATTCTTAAGGAGAAACATGGAGGATCATGTCTCAATAACACATACACTGATCAGCCATAACATTATGACCACTGAGAGGTGAAGTGAATAACGTTGATTATCTCATTGCAATGGCACCTGGAAGTGGGTGGGATATATCAGGCAGCAAATTAACATTTTGTTTCTGAAGTTGATTTGTGGAAGCAGAAAAGGATTTTAGCGACTTTGACAAGGGCCAAATTGTGATAGCTAGACGACTGGGTCAGAGCAAATCCAAAACTGCAACCCTTGTGGGATATTCCCAGTCTGCAATTCTCAGGACCTACCAAAATTGGTCCAAGGAAGGAAAACCAGTGAACCGTCGACTGGGTCGTGGGCTGCCAAGGAGATCAAGGTATTCCCTGATGGCAGTGGCCTCTTTCAGCAGGATAATGTACCCCACTACACCGCACAAATGGTTCAAGAATGGTTTGAGGAACACAACAGCAAGTCTGAGGTGTTCACTTGGCCTCCAAATTCTCCAGATCTGAATCCAATCAAGCATCTCAGGGATGTGCTGGAAAACCAAGTGTGATCCATAGAGGCCTCACAACTTACAGGACTTAAAGTATCTACTACTGATGGCTTGGTGCCAGATACCACAGCATACCTTCAGAGGTCCAGTGGAGTCCATGCATCAACACATTAGGGCTGTTTTGACGGCAAGGGGAACCTACTCAATCTTAGGCGGGTGGTCATAATCCTATGGCTGATTGGTGTATATGCATAATCAACATCATATGTACACATGAAATCAGCACATCATATAGGTGTGAACCCCCCATTACAAAAATAATACCTTTGTTGCATACAGAAGGTTCCACCTACAAAAGCAGTACTATTGGGAATTTATCTTCTCTTAGACAGCTGTAACCAGAACAGGTTTTCTCACTGGAAGATTTACCTTATCTGTAATGACAACTTAAAAGTGCTGGGTTTGCCATCACTTTTTGTACTGGAAACAATAGTCACTAGGTCCAATAGTGAGCTTTAATCTTCTGAGACAGCAATAACAATCCTATAGGAGTTCTATCCCTTCCATACTCTATCCAAAATGGAAAAAAATGTTTATGGCTTTACGTACGGTACACTTTAAAATAAAACCTGGGGATCTTGCTATGGAGGTTCTTGTTCAGTTACTTCCTGTTACAGGATGAAAACACTCTCTCCCTGTCTTCCAACTGTGCTCTTGTGTTGTCGCCATGTTATATGGGCTTCCAACAGACACATGGTGACTTTTAATATATAACGGAGAACTATGAGGCGAGTGATTTTCACTCACCTCATAGTTCGAGCTGACGTGTGACAATGAAACCGTCACACGCCGGCTCAATAGATTGGGAAGTGAGCGAACACATACCGTTGCTCGCTCACTTCTCGATCATGTCCCTGCAGAGAGGCGTGACTGTCACTCACGGCTCCCTGCAGGGATCCCCCCTACCCGATCCTCCAGCGCTGACTGGCGGAGCGGACAGGGGAGGGTACAGCTGGCTCTGCCTCTAGATAGGCAGAGCCAGGTGTCAATCACGCAGCTGGGTGGATCTCGGCAGAAATGTCCGGATCCGCCTTGGTTGCGGCGGTCTCAGTATACTGAGCTTTGGGTCATGGGGAGGACACTATTTTGTGTCCTCCCGTGACCCTTAGGAGAACTATGGGGAAAAACACTTACCCCATAGTTCTCCTTTAATAAAGTATAAAATCTAACTTTACTTTTTTATTTTAATTTATAACCACCAATGCCTTAGACCAAAAATCTGAGAGCTGCACTTGTGAAAACACATGACAAAAAAGGGAATTTCTCATGGATTGTACATGTTCAGTGATATTCCCTTTTCCAAATTGTCTTTTTTCTTTCATTATCTAATTTCCTTACTGTCAACACACATAACATAATCGTCTCTCTGTCAAAGAATATTAATGTGATTGCAGAATCTGTAAACATGCATTAAACTTTCTCTAAGCCCCTAAATGAAATAACGGTGAAGTACAGTAAAATCTTTCTTATGAAAATTCCAGATGCAGGCCAGGAGCGCCGTTCACAGATAGCAAGCTTGAAAGGAAGATTATCTGATGTCACTCCCACATTGTAAACGTACGAGGAGGCAGATTACAAGACTTTGAGTCAGAGCAGGATTCTCCTTATATAAATTAGCTGCGTTTCCTTTTTCATTTAGAGGAAAAATGGCTCTTATCTACCCAAGTTTAAAAGTATGAATGATGTGGTTAGCAAGTCATAACAACATTACTGCAAATGATATTGTTTACAACATGGTTTCCTAGATGGGCACAGATGCTCAGAAAGTCATTATGAAGGCTACCCCTTGTAGTGAAGTAAAAATCTGGGTTCAGGTGGAAGGGAATGCTTTAAACCATAGGAAGTACAGTAAGTAATTGTATTACCTAGTGCACTAACTAGCAGCAAATGTAAAAAAAGAGAACAGCATCCAAGAAAGCAATTTCTCTATTTTGGAAAGGAGAAAAACAAAACATGTTCAAGTTCCTTTTAAAGCACAAGTTCATGTTTTTACAAAAATCCCTCTGAACCTTCTCCATAGGCCCTAAAATATAGTAAAGCTCAACACTCTAAGATTTACTCACTTTTCCTAAATTATGTTGTCGCCTACAGCTGCCACCACAACAGCAGTGGCCTTTTGTAAAATGTTGCTTTTGTTGCAGTAGGTGGAATATGTTAATGCCTCTGAAGTCATTATTTTCCTCCAGATGCATAGATGCAGTATGCGGTTTAGCATTGTCCTGTTGTAATATGCAAGGTCTTCCCTGAAAAAGACATAATCTGGATGGGAGCATGTGCTGCTCTAAAACTTGGATATATCTTTCAGCATTAATAGTGTCTTTCCTGATGTGCAAACTGCCCATTCCATACACAATAATGGACCCCCATACCTTCATTAGTTGAGAGGATGCTGCACCCATGGTTGCCAAAAAGAATGTCAAATTTCGATTCGTCTGACCACAGAACACTTTCCACTTTGTGACAGACCATTTTAAATGCGCTTTGGCCCAGAGAAGATGGCGGCGTTTCTGGATAATGTTCAGATATGGCTTCTTCTTTGCATGATAGAGCTTTAACTGGCATCTTTAGATGGCGAACTGTGTTCACAGCCAGTGATGTTTGGAAGTATTCCAGAGCCCATGCAGTGATATCCATCACAGAGTCATGCCTGTATTTAATGCAATGCTGCCTGGGGGCCAGAATATCACGGGCATCCAATTTTGTGTTTCAGCCTTGTCCCTTTGCACACACAGATTTCTCCAGATTCTTTGAATCTTTTTATAATATTATGTAATGTAGATGATGATATATTTAAAGTCTTTGCAATTTTACATTGAGGAACATTATTCCGAAGTTGTTTGATGATTTTTAGATGCAGCTTTTCACAGATTGATGAACCTCTGCCCATCTTTACTACTGAGACACTCTGACTCTCTAAGATGCTCTTTTTATACCCAATCATGTTACTGACCAGTTGCCAATTAACCTAATTAGTTGCAAAATGTTCTTCCGGCTCTTCTTTGTTATTACCACTTACTTTTCCAGCGTTTTGTTGCCCTGCCCCAACTTTTTTGAGAAGTGTTGCTGCCATCAATTTCAAAATGACCTTTCTTTAAAATTAAATTGGAACATTTTCTCAGTTTTAACATTTGATATTTTTTCTACATTATAAGCAGCTGAATATGCAAATATCAACTTTTCACATAAAAAGTAAAGCTAGGTTCTTCCCCTCCTAAAACATGAGACTTGCTTTAGAGCCCATTTACACTAGTTGCGTTGCAGAAAAATGTGTGATTTACTGGGCATTAACACAATGTCTAGCACAAAATGTGGTGCATTGAATGGCACCCCATCACCGTAGTGTGCCACAACATAGACTTAAACCAGGTGTGCATTGGGTTCACTACATTTACAAAAATAGTGCATATCTGATTTTTGTGTGTGTTGGCAGACCTTTTAAAATGGATGGGCTGTCTTAACACAACACACAAAATCCAGCATGCGCTAGCACAACACACTAGGTATGAATGGGGCCTTACTGTCAAACAGGGTGGTTATAGAAAAGTCCAGATTTACATACAACTTCACCTGCTTGTATCTCTGGATTTAGTGATCCTTTTGACATGTGATTTGCACTGAAAATGCATTTTTCAGGTTTTTGAGGAGCAGCGGGTGGTCAACAGTGTCAAAAGCAGCAGAGAGGTCTAATAGCAAGAGTAAGGAATAGTGGCCATTGTTTTTAGTGGTTATTAGGTCATTGGTGAGTTTTAAGAGGGCAGTTTCAGTGTAGTGTTTGGGGCGAAAGCCGGACTGAAAGGGATCCAAAAGGTTCTTATTAGCGAAGTGGCAACTCAGGCGGTTGTAGATAAGGCGTTCTAGTAGTTTAGATGTGAATGGGAGTAAGGAGATAGGTCTAGAATTATTGAGGTTGGTAGGGTCCAGTGAAGGTTTTTTGGGTATTGAGGTGACTAGTGCATGTTTGAGAGGGGTAGGAAAGATTCCAGTAGAGAGGGAAAGATTGAAAATGTGAGTAAGAATGTCTAGGCCGAAGTCATTTTGAGGGAACAGGGTTTAGGGGGCAAGTGGTGAGGTGGGTGTCGGAGAGAAGCTTCGTAACCTCCTCTGTTGTGGCGGGGTCAAAAGAGGAAAGTAACAAGTGCAATGGTGGGCCCAGTACATGAATAGGGGAAGGTGACTGGACAGTGAGCATTTCATCTCGGATCGCATCTATTTTGTTTTTTAAATGAATGGCAATGTCCTGGGCAGTGAGTGAGTTAGTGAGTGGTGGTGGAGGAGGACATAGTAGAGACTTGAAGGTAGAAAAGAGTTGACGAGGTCTGGATGAGAGTGTGTTAATGAGAGTGACAAAATAAGTTTGTTTGGCAGCACGGAGGAAGGAATTATATTTTAGGAGGGCAGCTTTGTACAGCTTAAAGTCTTGCAGAAGCCTAGTTTTCCGCCACAGTCGCTCCAGAGTGCGGCTTTGTATTTTTTGATGTCTGGTAACTTCAGTTTGCCACGGTTGTAGTGAACGTGGTCTAAGTCTGCGTGTAGTGAGGGGAGCCAAGGTGTCTAGGGAAGATGAGAATGAGCTGGTAAAAACAGAAGTAGCCAGGTCAGGGCAGGACAGGGGTGAGATTTTGTCATAGAGGGAGTCAGTAGCAGAGTGGAGAAGAGAAGGGTCGAGGTGGCGGAGGTTTCTCCGGGTGAAAGTGTGCCTTGTAGGGGGAGTCCGTGTTGGGGACAGGGTGATTGTGAAACTGACCAGTTTGTGGTCTGAGAGCGGCAAAGGGTTGTTGGAGAGGTTGCAAGGAGTGCATAGATGGGAGAAAACAAGATCAAGCATGTTACCATCAGAGTGAGTAGGAGTCTGTGTCCATTGAATTAGATCAAAAGAAGAGGTTAGGCTAAGAAATTGAGTGGAAGCCGGGGAGTTAATGTTAGTAGCAACGTTAAAGTCACCAAGAATGATAGTGGGTATTTCTGAGGAGAGAAAGTAGGGTAGCCAGACAGAGAAGTCATCTAAAAAGCGAGATACTGGTCCGGGTGGCCGGTATATAACAGCAATCCTCAAAGAAATTGGAGAGAATAGGCGAACACAGTGGGTTTCAAAAGAGGAGAGGGATAGAGAGGGAGGTAAAGGCAGAATTTTAAAAGGGCATTGCGGGAATAGGAGGATACCCACTCCACCTCCTTTCCGTCCATTGGGTCTGGGTGAGTGTGTCCAGTGGAGGCCACCATAGGAGAGGGCAGCAGGGGAGGCAGAGTCGGATTCCTGAAGCCAGGTTTCAGTGACAGCAAGCATGTTAAAGGAATTGGAGATGAGAAGATCATGGACAGCGGTGAGTTTGTTACAGACAGAGCGGGCATTCCAGAGGGCACAAGAGAAGGAGGGACTGGTTCTAGGAAGCAGGGGAATAGAAATCAGGTTGTGTGGATGAAGGCAGCTGCCAGAGGAAAGGCAGTGCTGGTTAGGAGGGTGAGTATTAGAAAAGAGAGGGCCAGGATTGGGAGAGATATCCCCTGGAGTCAGCAGAAGCAGAAGGGTGAGTGAAGTGAGATGAGAGGGCGTTTTGTAAGGGTGAATATGCCTTAGTGTCCTGGAGGTAAACCTAGCATGCGGATTCAGAATGAGCAGTAGATGATGAGTGCAGTAATAGGGAGAGGGCAGGAGAGAGGGCGAAATATATTGGGGGGGGGGGTAAAGAAAAAACAGTTTAAGAAGAGAGGCCCAAAAAGTGAGAAGTAGAGGTAGAGAAATTCATGTTAAGAGACGAGCGAAGAAATCAGAATTTACATATGTATATTTTCAGATATATTTAATGCGTAGCGCAGAGTGTGACCTTACCCCTTGGCTGTGCAGAGTAAGTAGGAGACAATAGAAGGAATGAGTAGTAGGAATGAAAGGGGTGGCAGTATGCAAAGAGAGAGGTATGGAAAAGGGTAAAGTGGGATAGTATTAGTGACAGAGAGAGTGGTAGATGCAAAGCAGCTGCTGGGCATCTGAATGGTAGTGAGGTAAAGGTGTATTGTGTTCCTATATAGGTAAAGTGCACCATGGGGTGGGAGAGCTGATCTGTTTTTTTTTTCTTTTCAAAGTACAAATAAGGGGTGGGGGCAAATTAGCATGATCAGAGTCAAGGTTAGAAAGACATGAAATAGGTATCTAAATAAAGCTATCACCTAAAAGATCAGAGAAGAGGAGATTTAGAGAATAAAAAGAATAGTACATACAATATGACATTAGGGTAGTGGACTTGTAGAAGTAAAGTTTGAAAGCTTGATGTTCATCTTAAGTTTTCCATTCACATTGAACCCCTAACAATGTACTGTATACATTTGTTTCATTCTTCATTATTTAAAATGTGAAACTGGTGATGGAAATTATTATATTATTGTTTCATACTTTTTGTATGCAATTTCCTCCATTGACTAAGTAAAGATTATATAAAAATGCTAATCAAAAGAAATAAAGGGAGGCTGATATCACTGGAAGTTGCACTGTGCCCAATCCCCATGTCTTTATGAACTGCCAGTGAGAGCACTGATGACAGATTTACTTATCAGATGAGTAAGGCAAAAAATGATTCATGAAAATAGAATGCAGAGATCAAATAGACCCGTGTACAGAACATGGAATTAACCTCCCACTGTTTTCTTTGTAAAGCTACACCATTTGAAATGTAGATGGAAAAAGTGTTCCCGTTGTTAAAGAAAATTAAAAAAAGGAAAGATAAAATGTTTGTTTCCACTTTTACCAGCACATGGACATTCCAACAAGAAATCTTTTAGCGCTAGATAAATAGGATATTTATATTCATAAGGTGGGGAGTGGGGTACTGTTTACATGGAACTTGCAGTCATATTATCTTTGCAGCGCAGTGGCTTAGCCAATAAAGTTGTGATTGCACCTCTTGAGTCTTGGTTTCAGTTACTAGAAGGGACACTATTCATCTAAACTTTTTAGTAGGCAAAAGACACACTTTTGTCACATGTCAAAGACATGCTTTAGAATAGTGAGGGCTCCGCTCGCGGATGTCCGCAGACCAGGGGTACACCCTTCCCCTTCCTCCTAACTTTCCCTCTCTACACCCTCCCTTCCTACCCCCCAGTGGCCAGCTCGCAAGACCGAACGGTACAAAGCTGTCGAGTATCCGGGAAATGATTGTGTCCCTATGTTTTTGTCACCCCGCCAACCCCTATCCATGTTTTCCTATGTGCCTTTCTATTTTGTTTTATTATGTTGTTTCATAATGCAAAACTGGAAAATAAAGAATATTTAAAAAAAAAAAAGACATGCTTTAACTCTTTTGCTGCCAAGCCCTCCAAAACACTTTTAACCTCAGCTGGCCACACCATTTTTGCAATTTTTCTCACTGTTTTGATTCTTTACTGCTGTGTTGCTAACGTTTGTAAAAGACCCCCCCAAACTATATATTTTCTGAAAGCACAGGCCCGGTAGAATAAAAAAAGGTGCTACTAATTTTGTAGGTCCTGTGATAATTGTGCAAATGTATCAAATCAATATTAAACCGATAAAAAAAAAATGAACTAACGCAAAACTGAAAATAAGTGACTTATGTTAAAAATCGTTTGTGCACTATGTTGGTGTGTGTGTTGTGATAAAATAATAAAGGTGTACATTTAATCGCAACACAGCGTATCACACCGCTTTGCCACGCGCTGTCACAGTTAAATTAGTTATTTTGAAAAGAAGAAAATAAAGAAAAAAAATCAAGCACTGCGATGTGTTCTAACAACGCACCACAGCACATGCGCATGGCGTACACCACAATATGGTGCACACTGTTGCACGTGTATAATATATTAGTATGTGTGGAGAGAGGGTTGTGTTTTATTTATTTTATTGTGTATGTGTGTGGGCTTTGGGGAAATATCAGGGATCCAAAAAGACCCATGACATTCCCTTTTGAAATAGAAAAAGAAATTGAGGTCACAGAGTCCTCAATCTCTTTTTCTGCAGCCTCTGTTCTAAATGAATGGAAAGCACTCAGTACAGAGGCTTCCCATTCATTCACTGACTGGTGATAGTAAAATATTTACTATCATCCAGTTATTCATGGGTAGAAGCCTCTGTACTGCTCTAGAGTGCTTCTCCCCACATAGAAACTCATGAATGAGCAGGAAGTGATGTAAAGCACTTCCTGTTCATTCATAACTGGGGACACAATATACTATGTGTCCCCAGTTATTTACAAACATTGGAGTGATCAGCTGATCACTCCAGTGTTTGCTCTGCATACAGAGGGTCGGTAAATATCACAGATATTTACAGATCCTCCGCTCGGCCACATACAGAGCCACTGTCATCCTGAAACTGACAGGATGACAGCGTCTCTTCCCTGCTCGCCGTTCAATGCTCTCTCTCCTGCCGCTCGGCCATCCTGACAAGTAGGATGAGCACAAACATAGTATTCTTAGAACATTGGCTCATTTGCACGTTATCAAAGCTCCCAATTTCAGAAACTGACTAGAATTACTAAAGAGATCAAAACCGCATACATGTTAGAAACCACAGCAAAGCAAGGGAGAACAAAGTTCTTCAGGCACAGTAAGAGTTTTGGGTGGAAGTCGCCTTTAATAAACAAGCAGATATTTTTTCTAACAATCTTTTTTTCTAATGTTTTCCAGTTGCTCTTTAAAATAGACAACATGTTTAAAACCGTATTTATACAATTTTGAAACTAAATCCCACCACTAGGGGGCAGTGATGTAACCCCATGGTCCCATCCTCCAGCCTCGCCAGCCAATAGCAATACAGGCGATTTCTTCAACAGCTGGGAAACTACAGGATGGCCATTTCTAGTCTAGACAAGTCAAATGATTATTAGGTTCATAAGACAGAGGGGGGAAAAGAAGAATACAAGTCATAAAAGCAAAAGTTTACATTTCAAGAAGTCATGTAAACATAGTTTATCCATGTTAAGAAGTTAAACATGCTGAGCAATCTAACCTATCATGTCAGCTCAGCACACACATTTGTAAAATGTCAGCACACCTTGTTGTTCCATCAATTATATGGGCACTTAACCCAAAAGACCCCTGCTACATGGAGATTCATTAATCACATTGGTCAGTTAATGCACTCTAAGACTTCTGAGTATTTCAGGATCACCATCAAAGAGGCTCTTTTATGTGCATCGTGAAAACAGCTCAGTAAAACACTGTGCCATGTGAGAGCTGCCAAGTGGACCAAAGCCAAGCAGCAAATTACTGCGCGTTAATGAACTCGTTAGATCAAAAGAAATCGCAGTCATGCTCTGACTCCGCCGAGAGTACACCTTTGACAACAAAGAATGTGCAACTCTGTTTAAATAAAATAAAAAAAAGACAAAAACATATGAAAATCAGGAGAAAAAATGTTGATTTTAGCCAATGGAGAGGTATAGAAATGTTTTCGAATTCTACATTGTCTCAGGTTTCACATGTGTAAAAAATTGTTAATGTCACAAATGACTACAGTAAACTTAAACTAAGAAGAAAGTAAACTTTAAAAAAAATGAAAATGGGAAAGTGTACACATTAATTCCCTTTGACCAGCAAATAAAATCACTGACCCTTCAGATGGATTTCGAAAGGAAATGTAGTAGCCGCCACTGCCGACTTGGTTAAGGTGCAAGCTCCAGAACTGTTAAGCTGGCCATGCAGCAATAGAATTTTGATCAAGAAACTTGGTATTTGGAATGTTTGCTCGATTTAAAAATAGTTAACAGGGTCAAATTGACAATCAATTTTGACTGAAAAATCTGTGCCTGCCCAACCCCGCCCCCGTCCGTACGTCCCTCCAGTCAGCACTGGAGGATCGGAGAGGGGACAAACCCCGTGATAGTCATCGCTCTCTGCAGGGAGATAATCGGGAAGTGAGCGATCGGCGGTATGTTTTTGCTCACTTCACGATCAATAGAGTCGATGGTTTTCAATCTCACATGATGGCTCTAAGTATGGGGATGAATATAATTCACTCCCCCAAGCTTTAAAAATAAAAGATAGAAGCTGATTGGTTGCCATGAACAGCTGCTTCAGATTCTGTCTGCTCCAGTTTTCATAAATTCCACTTCAGGAGTCTCCAACTCACTGGGGGCCTCCTTCCTTAAAGTCAATAACTTACTATGTAATGAGGCAATATTTTTTCCCCTTATTTTCACATGGGGATCACACTTCCTGCCACAGGTGAAAACTCACTGTAGTGTATCTATGAAGGAGCAGCGTTGTCATCCTAGGTTGCTGGTACCTGTTTTGAACTACAGAACAACCTGACCCCCCCTCCCTAAAAGAGGAGAGGTGTACTGTAATCCACAGAAGGGAACTGGTCAGAGCTAATAACATTTCTTGAGATGTCAGTGAAGCAGGAGCAGAGGGCTTAGGAAGTTAAAAACTCACTGGATTTCTGACAAGAGCAACAGGTATTTATTTGCACTTACTGAATAGATATAACAAAATGATTTCATTGGTATATTTAGCAGACCAAAAAGAGAAAATAACAGAAGTTCATTGTTGGCGTTTACATACACTTTACAAATATAATTTACAATCTGTGGGAATTACATGAAAATATAGTCCTGAGATGGTATCCAACCCCATACCGTATATATCTAAATTATTGACATCCTCTAATCCTAACTGTTGGAGAGAATGTGGCCAGATAGGCAATCTATTACATGCGGATTTAAAATCATCTTACGATCAAACTTGAACAAACCTGTTTTTCATTTACTTACAAATAGAGTTCATCTACTTCCTGGTCCACTTCTGGCACAAATTATGTATCCTGGGAAGGTTAAATCAGCAAAGCATTGCTGGGAAATCTCATCTGCAACCTCACGAGATCTCAAGAAAAAGCATTTTCTTCGCGAGATGATGTGCATGGTCACATGTCCTAGTCACGTGTGCCCGAGTTTCAGTTAGTTACATGTATATGTTTGTAGATTGTCATTACTAAACATTTTTAAAGGTGCGTTTGTTGTTATTTTAAAAATATGGGTAAAGTTCCTCTTTAACATGTCTCTGTAAAAATGTGTTCCAGATTATCTCGTCGGTGTCAGAGATCTTAATACCCCTGGTCTTGCATTGTTAATTCTAGGTATAGAGGGCATACCATACCAGTTTTGCACAATAGTTACCCATATACTTCCATTGCTAGACAATTCATAGCTAGACACTGGAAGAACGTAGTAGTGCCTACTGTCTCTAATGTTATTAATATGGTTAATTTGCATTATAACAATGAGAGAATTCTGGCTATAAAGAAACTCATGCCCAGTCGGTTCCTCTGACTTTGGGAACCTTGGTCTCTGTGTATGTTGCTTAGTAATTGAACTGTGCAAATTATTTCTGTGTGCTAGTTATCTTGAAGACTATCAGTCTGTGTACCTTTGTTTATTATACCTTTTTGCTCCTTCCTTGTAATGTTGTATGCAGCTTATCTATCTGCGTAGTTTGATGACTTGTGCTATATTCAATCTTTGTGTATAAAACGGTTTGCTGTAACTGTAACAATAAAGTTTAAAATCAAACATAGAAAAAAAATTTGCAAAAAATATGGAGTATTAGGTTTTCAGACACCAAAAATATGCTGTCCATACCAACTGCATCAACGGATGTTGAGATTGCAGTGGCAGGTGCTCAGCAGGCACCGAGTGCACAGAAGTCTGTTTACATTCAGTCTGACTCCATCTTACCTTTAGCATCTTAGCGGTAAACAAAAGTAAGACAAAAAATGGAGCTTAAACTTCTTCCTTTCACAACAACATACTGTATATCTATATATACCCACGATTATGAGTGATATAAAGACATTTCTGGCAGCTAGGTGGTTAAACATTACTCTAAAGCCGAATCCCCAGAAGTTGGAAGCTTTAAATAGATTAATGGCTGCCTGAACTGACCGTAAACTAAATAAAGATTACATTTCCATTCCACTGCTGAAGGCAGAATGTTAAATGAACATTTCAGGATTAACAAAACAAAAAGTCTCTTACGATTTATATTCCGTATCCAGTCTATTTTTATCTGCCTTAGCCTGAGATTTTTTTTCTGTGGCAGCCATGACCGCTGACAGATTTGCTGACAAGCCGTCATTTCAAAGAGGTTTTTCAGGATGTAAAAAAAGCTCCATCTATCTATAAACATTTGTCCTAAAAAAAAAGTGAAAACATACTATATGTGCTAAATATCCGCTGAGAACCTTATCCACAGAGTCTCAGAATTCCAGGTCAGCCACTGACTCAGGTGCTATTTACACTTGAGCAGAGCGTCTTTGGACATTTTTTTCTATTTTAAAATGCTTGTACAGGTGTTTTACCTGTTATTGCTGACAATTTAGGATAGCGCTTTTTATTATTAGCAAAAAGAAAGCTACTTTCTTACTACTAGGCAAGAAACCATGTAAAAAATTGTTTTTCAGCTGCTTCTAATGAAGTCCATAGGGGCTAAAATGTGCGCCTCTGCCCCATGTACTTTTTCAAGCAATGATCCTCAGGTGTGAATGGGAGCCATTTAATTTAATGGAAATCCTAGTGCTGAGTGGTGAAGCTTTAAAACACTCAAGTGAGACAGTAGACAGGCATCAATATCCTTAAACATTGGCAGCAATCTCCAATTAAAATTTGCATCAGAAATCCGGTTATAGGCTTGTTCACACCATCTCTAGACCGGATCTGGATTTGTTTCTGCTTATGTGCATTTTGTATGTCTTTTTGATGCATTCTGGTTAATTTTGTTTTTCTTATATGGTTTTGCTTGGTTTTTAATTGCATTCCAGTGCATTCTGGTGCACTTACATGCATTTTTGTGTGTTCCAGTGCAAAAAAATGGAGCATGCTTTTTTTTAAAAGCTCTGGAACTAAACACAATAGTGTAAACCAGAACCACTGTAATTAGTGTGTATGCCTTTTTGTTGGATGCACTGATACCAATACTAGTATCGGTATTGGTGCCGATACCAAGTATTTGGGTGAGTACTCGTACTCGCCCAAATGCCTATCCTGATACCAGAACTTCGGCTATTTGGAAGCCGGGCGGCGAGTCATTATATGCTGCCCGGCTTCCTGATTGGCCGGGAAGCCAACTCCATGCTTCCTTGTCACCAGGAAGCATGGCGGTGGATTCCAGCTCCCTCGTCACCTGGTGAGGAGGTAGCATGGAGTCGGATTCCTAACCAATCAGGAAGCCGGGCACCGTTAATGACTCTCCGCCCCCGGCTTACTGATTGGTCGTGAATCTGGTCACTCAAGAAGCCGGGCAGCAAGTCATTACACTCCCCCCAGCTTCCTGATTGACCAGAAAGCAGACTCCATGCTGCCTCGTCACCTGGTGATGGGAGAGCATGGAGACGGCTTACTGGCCAATCGGGAAGCCGGGCGGCAAGTCATTACACGCTGCCTGGCTTCCTTAATGGGACTTCTGGTATCGGTATCAGTGAGTACCGCCTACAAAATATCGGTTCTCGATACCGAAAAATTGGTATCAGTGCATCCCTAGTGTTTAGCGCAGATAAAAAGAAAAAAACTTTCTGGTCTGGAGATGGTGTGAACAGGCTCTCAAACTTAAAAAGAAATTTTTTTTTTGAAAGCAAACATTCTAGTTTAGGATACTTATTTTTATTGTGAGCTGCAGCTGTACACTCTAAAGATTGCAGTTTCCATGCAGCTTCCTGCACAAGTAGACAGCGACATAAGGTAGTGCTAGAAAAATACTGACATGTTCAAGATAGAAATGACTGAAGTGGCTGATAATGCAAGTTTAAAGCCTGTGCAAGCAATCTTCTACATGTTTGATGTTTTCATTCAAATCTCAAAATGTCTGAGGCGCGCCAATTTTGGATGTGCCTGAATATCTGTGTTTAGATTCGGAATTACAAACAGCCATGATTTATGACAGATTGACAAATATTGTCAGGTGAAAAAAAAAAATCTGATTGATCAGGTTTGCAAATCAGTAAAATCTTCACTGCTAAAAATCATCTAGGACTATTACGACTGAGAACACACCTTTAGTCTTTGGGCAATTTTTTAACAACCATACATTTTTCAAACACAAATTCTACTGGTTATGGCCAGCTTAACAGGTGACCACTAATGCCAGATTTACCAGCAGCTTACTATAATGTTAAACATCAGTAATAGAAGAAAAAAAAATATTATTTTCACACATACGCACACTTACAGAAATACACTAAAGAAAACTCGCTTGTATTTTCTGTGCGCCAGTGACACTGAAATGTGTAACCCCTGTGTTACACGCCCTCTGGCTGTAAAAAGTCAACCTGTGACCTCGGTAATTAAATCTGAATTAGTTTCTACTGTGCACAATTCTCCGTGTCATGCTCAGCACAGACCACCTACATGTTCCTTCTCAATATACTCAAAATATATATTTTGGTAACAATTGCAGTCACAGCCACACTGGTGTGTCACAAGGTGAACATGCACAGTGCTTACAAATGACAGCCATGACCCTTTCTGCATTCAGTATTGACATATGTCCATCACATTACAGTGATGTAAACTTCCATAGATCAAGATGTCCATGAAGCCAACACAAAAATAAATGTACTGTGCAGACCCACAGGGCAATGTGTTTTAGAGTATTCATAGTTTAGACAGTTTAAAAAAGAGGAAATGTAAAAACATCCATAATTTTTCTATAAATGTGTGTGTGTGTGTGTGTGTGTGTGTGTGTGAGAGAGAGAGAGTGTGTATTTATTTTATATATATATATCACACACTGTATATTTTAATGGTGAGAAGCTACTTAAAGTAAACCTGAGCTTTGCCTATGCAATGCAACCCCAGTCCCCACCCATGGAAGCAAAGTGGTATAGCCCATATTTGAAAAACAGGAGGAGCACATCATGTGTCATAAGTGGCCCAGCAGGGACACAGCACTGTCACATGGGGCAGGGAGGGAGTCCTCAGCCTTGTGTAAGCGCTGAGTAAAGTAAGATGTAAAAGATGCAACGAGGAAGCAAAAAAAGAAAGAAGGAAAGCTCGAACAGCTGCAGGGGTAAATATTAAAATTAACCTGTTGCTCTGGCTTGCATTGTTCACTTTAAGCAGCTCAGTTGGCAAAACCCCAGTGTGATTCATGGGGTGGGGCTGTGGCAGAGAGAGTGCAGATTTGGGGTCACACTGTGTTTATCTCAGACAGACTTTTACCATGGGGTGCTGTCAAATTTTCGCACAGTGCCATGCGTTTCTATTGTGCAGGTGCACCATGAAGCAAATGATGCTTATCCATTGCGTGCAATATCCAGGACGGCATCCAGCATCAGAAGAGGACACAAGTCCACCTCCTGCCCATGCTGCCACAGCCCGATGTGGAGAGGGGGCTTCTGATGTAAAATGGGGGACTATGATGTGAAGGAGGCTTCTGATGTGAGAGAGAGGGAATCTGATGATGTAAAGGGGGAACCCCACTTTTGGATTTTGAAGGGAACACACTTTTTTTACATTTACATTCGAGGTCTGGTTCACATCAGGCGCACACCACGTTTGCCGCCTGGCCCCATTGATTTCAATCGGGTCATATCCGCGTGACAAAAAGGCTCCTGCACCTTGCGGCAAAAAAGGTGATTTGCTGGCTGTGTTTCGGGTGCCATTAGAAATGAATGTGCGGTTCCTGTTTGTGCTCAATTCCGCAACTGGGCACATTGCTGTGAGGTCCCGGATCGCTTTCATGTGAATCGGGCCATGGACACGCTGGTCTAAGGAGCCTTACAGTATAGGGGACTGTAATAAAACAGGAATTTCATAACAGAGAGGAAAGAAAAAGACAAAAAGATGATTGGTCCTTATATACTGTAAGGGTAATATTATGTGACGATTTTGATAATGTTATTCTACAGATTTGGGATTATCAGAATCAACTACAGCAGTAAGGAACAAAAGGACAGGGGGACACAAACCATAAAAACTGGACAGCTGTTTCAAAATGTCACATCACAAGAGTTCTATATGTGAAAGCGTAAATGTCCATAAGCCTAGCCAAAGGTTCAAGGAAAGCTGCAATAAAACCCCAGGTTTCACCAGCATGTAGCTGAAGGTATCATTTGTACAGCACAGTAGTTCAGAACCTTACAGTAACATAGTACAGGCAAGCTTTTACATGTTCTAGAACCTAAAATAGCTACTGGCTTCTTGGGGCAAGGAAAACAAATGTCGTAGCAATTTCATTTTCATTTCAGATCCAGAAGTTTCACATGTACCCAACAGTAAATCCAAGTCTCTCTAAGGCTCCAGCAATGTTTCAGATTTCATTAAGTCAGATTACTCTCTTTCCCCTCACAGATCTCTTTACAGTATTTCAGATATTGCTCCCATTTTAAAAGCTCTGCAGTATTCTGATCTGCCACAATATACAGCTAGTAATCTCTGAAAAACAATAGCAGAAAACACTCGCAGGGACGAGGTTGAAAGTGGCTCAGCAGCTTTCATCATATGTCAGGGCTGTTTAATGTTTTAGCATTTCTGCAACAATACGGCCAAAATATACTTGGCTCGGGTATTTAATTGGCTCTCGAGCTCACAGTGTGCCAGATGTAGCTAAAGATGCCAGTGAAAAACACACTCAACTACTTTTCCTTCAATGTTTTTCATAATGTTTGCAATGTGCTAATTAAGAAAATGACCTCATTGGAGTTTTACATGACATGACCTTTTATGATTCATAAGCCTGTATACATTGAAACGGATGTGTCACAAACGTGATAATAAAGCCCACAGATTTCCGTTTGTAGGTGCATATCTACAAAAAGACGGTTTTTGGTTGTAGACCCTATAAATGTGGGTTGCAGGTGCAGCTGCTCTCAGACTGGTCTGTACCACCCTCAGCATTCTTGGATGGGGATAATTGCCCTCCAGAAGCTACTTGGTATACACTCATAATTTCTGCAGACACTGCAATAACATACTAATGCAATAACACTGTTGGCAATGGCAATCAGATACCAGTTAACATTGTTCTTGTGAAAGCAAACGTTTTGAAGGTTGGTAGAGTAGATTGATACTCTAACTAGATGATGCTTAGTTTGCTAAAGCACTGTGCATTATAAACAATTGGCATGTGTTTTTTTCATAACATATGGTAGTCATCCTCCGCATCTTGTTGCTGATCTTGTCCAGCCTTTTTTACCCATCACCTGTCTTTATACCCTAATTTCAACATTGGCAGCACATCATTGCTCTGAACCAAATTCCTGGTAGTGACAACAGTAGACCATACTTAAGCAAGTGTGTAAGCTTGAACTCCCATAAAAAGGGTTAAAGCCTTCACACAAAGACATCTTAAAAAGGTAAGACATTTTCAGGTATGCTATGTGAATAGGAAAACACAAACATATAACTAAGTTTTTCTGAAATTTGACTGCAGAAGTAGAACTACACTTTAAGAACAACACCCCCACTTTTCTGTGTCCACTATTGTTTTTCACATAGAACAAAAGATGATAAGGTAGATTCATGTTAACCTCTTGCCATCCGCCCGTTAAGAAAAAACGGACGGACGGCTGACTCCTATCTGAGGGTTGCCGTCGCCAGACGGCATTTTTTTCCTGCTCGCGCGCGCCCCCTAGCGCGCGCGCACGGGCAGGAAAGACCCGCTTGTTACTACAGCCGTTAACGGCTGTTTCACATACAACCGATCAGCGGCTCTATAGCCGCTGATCGGTTGTATGGCGTGAATTTCGGAGCCCCCCGCGCGATCGCGGGTGCCGCCATCTCCCCCCTCCTGACCACTCACCTTTAATCCCGGGATCCGCTGCCCCATCAGCGGCCCGGTACCGGCTCGGGAGGGCATCAGGAGGAGGAGGGAGGGAGATCAGCTCCTTGCTGTTCTCCCTCCGTAGTGTGAATGCAGAAGTGATGTGTATTACATCACTTCCGCATTCACCTGTCAGTCATCTGGCTCCTATGCCAGATAGAAGAAGCTGATGAAGCAAATCTGTGCTTCATCAGCTTCTTTTGGGGTCTCCAGGTGACATTAGGGGTCTAGGGACCCCTAATGTCTCCATAAAGAGGACCTGTCAGTGTACCTGTGCTATTATATAGGGGGATGGTATCCCCCTATATAATAGCAATAACAATAAGTGTAAAAAAAAAAAATTATATAAATAAAAAAAGTTAAAAAAAATAAAAGTCACAAACAAAAAAAGTTTAAAAAAATAACAGGTCACAAATAAAAAAAAGTAAACCCCCCCCACAATGTTTAAGTCCCCCCACCTTCGTTTACGCACATTTAAACGTAAATATGCGTCGCATGCGCCAGCACGCGAAAATGACAATTGCGCTACACATGTTACATATCGCCGCGAACGTCGCAGTGAGAGCAATCATTTTAGGGCCATCAATCACTGATAACACTAAACTGATGAGCGTTAAAAGCTTTTAATGCGTCGCCTATGGCCAATTTTGGGTAATTTAGTTTTTTTGAGGTTTCGCGCGCGTGCGCAATTTTAAGGCTTGACATGTTTAGTGTCTCTTTACCCGACTAGACCCCGCCTTTTATATTTTACCAAAAAATTGAGAAATTATAAATGTTTTAGAATTTAATATAGGGGAAACTGTTTGTTTTTTTTAAAAATCTGTAATTTCTCCTTTATATATAAAAAAATAAAAACCCCAGTGGTGAATAAATACCTCCAAAAGAAAGCTCTATCTTTCCCCAAAAAAGGGTATAAAATTAATTTCAGTACAGCGCTGCATGACGGAATAAATGTCAGTCAAAGTACCGCAGCGCAGAATACTGAAAAATTGCCTGGATGGGAAGGGGGTTTAACACCGCGGATGTCAACTGGTTAAATAATGTGAACAAAAAACAAGTTCTTGTAGTGCTAGGTCCTGGTTTCTACCACAGCTGGATGCTGTCTGCTTCCCATGTGTTTATGTGGTTTTCCTTTAAGAGTTCCAGATTTGCTTCTACAACCCGAAACCTACTGAAAAGCATATTCGCTTCCAGCCATATTATCCCAGTAGGTAGATATAGCTGTGGTCAATCCTAAAAATGAATATAATTAAGGGCAAAAACTGATGCACATACTGGTACATACACAGTGAAGTACTATGCAATATGTAAATAAAACAAATGCCTTGGCTCATATTTATTATAACAAACTAAAATTACTAAAAAAAAACCTGACAAAAATGTATTGAAATACAAACACACTAGCATCTATATATATTTTTCAGTAACCTATTTTACTTAAGTTACAAATAAAGACTTGACAGCTACCCATCTGTATGACATCAGGAATAATGGGTGAGGCTCTCTGTATTAGTCACATAAATACCATCTTCCAATGTTTTTATGTGCATTGTTTTATACGCTTGCCAGACTATGAATGAATATAGCAAAAATGATCGTAATTACTGGTGCATGCGGAGCATTCCACAAAGTATGGTGCTGATGGTTCCAACCCGATGGAATCAGTTCTAGAAATGAGGCAATGTATTGTCAAACGCCCCTGCTTCAACCCATGGAGCGATCTGACCTTTTCTGAACTGCAAAACACTCTAGAGAACTTGGAGGTTTTAAAGCATGTAGGAGCAGCCCCTGATGACATATCTGCATCATGTTTACCAGACTCTATATACTCTATTTGGTAAAGAGTTCTGCTAGCATAATAAACACAAGATTTCAGAGCGACCTGCGGTTTCTATGTCACTAAATCCTTATATGGTGCCCACATTTGTTACCAATAAAGCATATTTAAGGACATAATTTCCTGTTTTACTACTGAAATGAATTGCATTGTTGGAATAAGACTCCTTTTTTTTTTTACATGAGGGAGAATAAACAACAAATAATTTAAAAAAAAGGCAAGTACCCTTATGTACCATGGGTATTTTAAATGGAACAGAGCCGAGCATAAAAAATGGTTCCAAATATTTGTGAGTGATTGTGTGATATGTTTTAGTGGTGGAAAGATAGAGCAATAAGCAAAGAGAACAACGGCATAAACCCCCAAGACGTAAGTCCAATAGTAAGCCAAAAATACCACTGAGTAGCTAATATTAAAACAAAAGAAAAAATAATATTTTTCCAATACACACTTTAACCTTTCTGCAGGTGGCAGACAGACTTGCAGGTATAATCTTACCACCCTTGGACGCCATCAGTAAATCTGTAAACATTAAAGAGTTCTAAAGTCACAACATACATTATCCTGTTAAACACATTGTTCAGACGGTAGCCTTAGTTATAGTGGTGACACAAGGAAATGCATGTTCACAGGGCTGAGTGAAATTCTGTCACTGCATTGAGGAAGTACATCCTATGAGCATCTTCAATAAGTATGTTTACGATCCTCTGCATTGATATGGTTATTAGGAGTGAGATTGAACTACTGGAAATTTAATATTGAAATACATATTTAGTTTTAGTTTTTGACCACAGATATACTTTAGATTACTGTTTATGTCAATGGAAAGGCGAGGCATAAGCAGATCATTGGTATTGCTAGATGGTGCTGATAACCTTTATATAAAGCAGAAACAGTAGTCATAATAACTTTTCTAGCCTAAATGACTGATCTGATTTGGCCAACTACTGCCGAATGTCTATGTATAACTTTTGTGCAACAAGCTTGCTAGTCACTGGTCATGTTTTAAGTCAGTATAGTTCCTCTGTTATAGTGATGTTTCTTTGTCATACTAGATCTATACCTATTGCTGAATTTGAACAATAACAATTACGGTAAGATATGTAATGCATGGAAATATGCATGGAACACCAAGTACGGCCTTTTAAATTATGCGCTAACCAATTTGCACCATCATTTGAGAATGGGCTTGTGTAGACCTGTGTTTACCTGCGTTTTACCTGCATTTGAAACCCTTTATCTTTCTTCTGCATCTACCTGAACCTTGACAATTTCCTCTACAGGGCACACTTGTGCTGGAACTTACAGATTGTATAGCTTGTCAGTACTGGCCCTCTTTATCATAATCTGGGGGTATTAATGCAAAAAAAAAAAAAAACGGTTTGAGAAGTGATCTCTAGATTGTACTTTAAATTATATGCAAATCCAAACACTAAAATCTTATATTAACTCTTGATTGTAAATGTATTTTTTACTTTTTTTCAATGAATGATTAAAGAAGAACTCCAGGAAAAAATGTTTTATTAACCCTTGCAGTGGGGCTACTCCTGCACTGCAAGGATTAAGTGCTCGTTTGTGTCAAAGTGTTAAAAAAAGTTATACTCACCAGACCATCCGAGCCGGCTTCCTGCTTCTGTGATCACTGAAGTGTGTCTCCTCCTCCGCTGCACAGATGGACTGCTCCTCTGAGTCCTCACATCTATACACAGTCTACGCACAGTCTATACAGCATGATGACACCAGGATCTTTAGACCTCTGCAACAAGGGGGAGAGACGTTCTACACACCAATCTTAGCACAAGACGGCTTGGATGGTCTTGTGAAAATAACTTTTTTTTTTTTTTAGCCCGAGACACAAAGGGGCACTTTAGCCTTCCACTGGAGTTCACCTTTCAAATAATACTTGGTAATCCTAACATGTTATAGGGTGATGACGGTGTCCCTGTTTCCCATTTGTGCTCCTGCATTGTCACCCTGTTTCAACACATTACACAGGCATGTTGTTCCCATCGGGAGACCCATCCTGAGAAATGTTATGCAGCCATTGCTGGTGTAAATACAGACAAAAAGTGGCTGCAAGGAGGATGCAGGACGGCAGGAGCATGGAGATGCAACAAAGGATGAAAAAAAGTGGAAAACAATACTTTATTTTTTAAAGTATCAATTGTTTAGGATACACAGAGGTTTAGCAAACTAATGGTCTTTCAGTTATGGTTTACATCTCTGTCTACTTACGTGGTGGGTTCTTTTCATATCAATAGAAAGCAAATATTCATGTATTTTTTAGGTAAGGACCAGGCGTGCCCCATTCACCTAAGGCTTAGACCCTTTCTACAAACTCAAAGTTCCTGAAGAGAAATGTTTCTTTTGTTCTCCACATGTGATTTATTTTAGTTGTTGCTAGAAAACTTGGAAAACAAAGAAAACTGCAGAAATGCTACATAACAATGGGGCTTTCTATTATAAGACATCAACGTTGAATTTAGTAGATCCACATACAGACAACTAACACACAAAGCATAAAACAGAGACTGACTGCAAAACCGCAAACATTCATAGCTGTGCATGTTCTTTAAGGACGTGGATGGGAGACATACCATACAATTACAATGTTCCCTGTAAAAAGTAAAGACTGTTGTCACAGTACAAAAAAACATCTTTTATGACCTAATTACACTGTGGAAGATAATTTAGAAGATGTGATGCTTTACATTTCACATATTTATATTTTTAAATTAAGACTGTAAATGCTAGACTGAAGAGGGCCCAAATGGAGAAAAATGTTTAGCATGCCTGTTAAAGTCCAAGCACCCAATGCACCATCCTAGAGATCACCCTCTACTTTCCCTCCATTAATGCAGAATAATCTTGTTCACGTGATTCATGCAACTGAAAGAGTCGAAAGCTAAAGATAAATATGTATTTCTATATCGAATTTCCATGTTCCATCCCACTCCTAATAACCATATCCATCTAGAAGATTGTAAACTTAAAGGAGAACTATGGGGTTAAGGCTTTTCCCCATAGTTCTCCTTAGGGTAACGGGAGGACACAAACTAGCGTCCTCCCGTCACCCTAAGCTCAGTATACCGCTACTGCTTGCTGTATACTAAGACGCCGCAGCTGAAGCGAATACCGACAATTATGTCTGGATCCGCCCAGCTGCGAGTGACAGCTGGCTCTGCCTATCTGGATGCAGAGCCAGCTGTACCCGCCCCCTCCCCCATCCGATCCGCCAGTCAGCGCTGGAGGATCGGAGCAGGGAGGGGGGAATCCAGCCCCTCCCGTGACACGGCAGAGAGCTGTGACAGGATCGAGAGGTGAGCGAACGCCGGTATGTGTTCGCTCACCTCCTGATCTACTGAGCCGACCTGGTACAGTCTCATTGTCACAGGTCGGCTAGAACTATGAGGTGAGTGAAAAGCACTCATCTCATAGTTCTCCTTTAATAAAAATGTCCATTGGATGTACTTCCTCAATACACTGACACAATTTCTCTCATCTCTGTAAATATGGACTTTCTTGTGTCAAAACTCACAGAGCCTGCCCTCTCAACTACAACTCAACATCTGAACAATGTAACATTATCATTGATTCTTACAAGCACTGCATGATGGGATATGTAGTCTTGAGAAATCGAGACATCAAGCAGTAAGGAAAGAGATGCAAAGCACACCGAGAATCAAGATGTTAAAAGTGATGAGCAGATGAAAAGCAGCACTCACTATATAAAAGGGATTTTATATTTTTTTTCAAGTAAGCTTTGATTGTATTATGAAAAACAACTCTAGTATGCATTCCTATTACAATGCTGATGTTATTACAGGATAGTATATGATGTGACCTTAGAACTCCTTTAAACAGGTCTAATCAGTTTAATTTAGGACAAATGACTGATAATTGCCACGCCTAACCCATCTTCTGCCATAAACCTTTGCCCCACTGTCCTCTACTGATAAAAGCTTTGATTGACCTTCTTATCATGTGTTGCCTATGTTCAGCACCACACAACCAAATGGCTTGGCTATCTGGATGGGTTTATAAACATTAAGGAACTCTTCCTTGTGCTGCCTCTTCATTTTACAGTAGCAGGTATCATACTCCTTATATTATGCAAGTCTCAAGTTCAAACAAAGCCACCTGCTGTGACATATACCCCCTGAATAAAAAAAAAAAATATTTGAAATCACTGAGCATTGTTGAAGTTTTCTCCGCAGCATCCAGACACAGAAGAGTATTGAGTGATCCAACTTCAAGAAGCTGATTTGCAAGTGTTGGACATTTGAAGCTGTAGATTTTCTCTTGCCGATTACTTGGCAATGGCAGCAGAAAATTAAAAACTTTACGTGATTTCTGCAGAGTGTGAGCTTGCTCTTCAACAATCTGTGATCTCATCTATCACGTTTCATTTAAAGGGGAATTTATAAACTATTATTCCACCTCAGATGTATTAGAATCATAGGTGTAGTGATGTACAGATCATGGTGTAGTGATGTACAGATCATGGCACTGCTTTTCCACTTTTTTTGCCATTAAACCTGAACTCCAGGTAGACATAAAATAAACACTGTTTAATGCAGTTATACATTTATAAAACATCATTAAATATATTTTGAAATGCCATCAAGTGCAAGTACCCAGATCTGTACCTAAATTAGCCACTTGAGGGAAAGAGAGTGTCAATACTCTTAGCCAGTCAGGCTCTGCTGCATGCACATATGAACATACTGAAAGTGAAAGAGGACAAATGACCTGATTGTTCTTTCACTTCCTCATCACAGGCAGGAAGCTGATCAGGCTTTATTACTTAAAGTGACACTAAACGTAGGGGTAAATCTTTAAAATACATTCAAGTCCCCCAACTATTAGAAATGCAGCTTATGTGTGCACCACTGTGTATTAGTCTTATTTTCTAGCGTTCAGCTTTACATATTGATTGTTATCTGAATATGTTTTGCACCAAAAACACTTATTTAATTGAAGAATCGGGAAACATAGAAAAAAGTGACTTATTACAAGACTTTCTGGGAAGCAGTAGGTTAAACATGAACTAGCCCGTCATCGCTTACCTCAGCGGCCATGTTTGTTTGTTCAAATCCAACCATGTTGGCTTGTACCAGCTGTTGCAGAAGTTGTACTTGAGCCACACTTAGGAAGAAGTCCAAGCTTGTGGTAATATTCACTTCCAAGGAATGGCCACACACTAAAATATCCTGAGGTGAAAAGGTAGATCGCATGTCAATTCTGTTTACTCAAGCTCGGGGGACCAAACAAACCTCTGAAATATCCGTGTCTAACATATCTTAAATCAACTGCACCTGAAATACTGACATGTGGGTGCCAAATTCTTCAAACAGAGATTATTTTCATTTGTAATCAATACGAATGTTCTGCTCCTGAGCAAATCTGACATGTCAAAAATGCAGCCATTCACTCATATACCTCGGAGAACCTCTACAAACACCGAGCAAAGCTGCAAGGTTAACATAATACATACACTGATGCAAGCAAGGGCACAAGAACCCTAAAGCATATTAATAAGTAGATTTTGGGGATCACAGCCTGGTTGGTTCCAGGGAACTGTGCCATCATGAAGTACTAGTTACTAAAAATGTATATATTTAGCAGCAAAAAATATTTTTTTCTTAATTTAAATGAGTCCTCACTGGTGTTATTTTTTACACTGAGCTAATCACATTCATACATAATTCTGACAAAAAAAAATGATCAATGCTTCTTTAAAGCAAACCTGTGCTTCGCTCATGCAGGGCAAAGAGACAGGTTTGCTTTAATGGCTCCTTCTCTGGAAGAGCATGCCTTTCCTTTGCTCCCTTTAGCAGCCAGAAGTGAATAAATGAAGCCATGTTTAAGCTCAAACTCACTCTAGTGAGAGTCTATACAGGGCCAAGGAACAGCAAGAGCACTGGGCCAATCGCCAAGCATCAGTACTATCACATGACAGAAAAAGGAATGAATGACATACTCCTCCATACCAGGAGGTACCAGGTATTTTTTTATTAAGTTGTGGCTGGAAGCAGCAGTCCAGAAGCAAATTTTACTCCCTCCTGCATATTATCATTAGTGCACTGATGCTGTAAACATAAGAACCATATAGACAAAATTAATTCTTACCTCAGGGTGCATGTTGTCATGTCCAGACACTTTACTGAAGATTATCGCTGGAGCAGCTGTAACTCTCACTGTGAAATCTGTTAAAATCGGACTCAGTATTGCTCGACGTTCCTGATGCCGCTTTATGCTGATGGAGCAAAGGTAGGCATTGTGAAAAGTGTGTTTGAAATACAAAACTAAAAGAATACACCAATGGTGCTCAGCTGGTGCCCCCAAGTCATTTAAATTGTGCTAACACACCTGATATTCTGGTCAACATGCCATACATGTGATATGACATTATTATACAGGATTTATATAGCGCCAACAGTTTGCGCAGCGCTTTACAATATAAGGAAGACATTACAATCACAATACAATTCAAGACAAGATGGTAAGGAGGACCCTGCCCGTGAGGGCTTACAATCTAATAGGGAGGAGCAAGTGATACATGAGGAGGGAGCTGCGTGGGCATGAATTGTTTAAGAACATGATGGTTGAGTGGTTAGTTTGAGGTGGGATAGGCTTCCCTGAAGAGATGAGTCTTTAGGGATCGCCTAAAGGCAGTCAGAGTGGGAGATAGACTGACAGGTTGGGGTAAAGAGTTCCAGAGGATGTGAGAGACTGTAGAGAAGTCCTGGAGGGGAGCATGGGAGGAGTTGACGAGGAAGCTAGAAAGATGAGTAGTTTTGCAGTTTCATTGGTGAGGAAGGGGCGTATTTTGGAGATGTTACGAAGGTGAAGACGGCAGGATTTGGATAGGGATTGGATGTGGGGCAGAAAGGTGAAGTTTGAGTCCCAGATGACACCTAGCAGCTAAATCTCCTATTTCTTGCTGAAGACTTATATAAGAAAGAAATGCAAGAAGATAATGGAAGGGAGCTGTCCAGGGCTCTGTGTAAGCTGCTGATGACTTGTGTCCTGACTTTGCAGTGATGGGTACAGACAAAGGACAGGAAGCTCAGCTTTTTTATCATCTTTTTAGAGGATATTGTTAATGCTTCTTGTGCTGAATTCCAAAACAGGTATGCCTGGCAAAAAAATCACTACATACTGTACCTGTGTCAGATTTAATGTTTTGAATGCACTGTTTGGTAGCTTAATGTTCAATATCAGAGTTTAGTATAGTACAGCTCTGAATGTCTGCCAGGGAGAAAAAAGTGTTCTGCGTGCATTCTAGAAACTTAAAGTAGAGGTGTACATTATTGCAAAAATCCCCCAGCTCCCTCAATGCAGTCAGCTGTCTCTCCCTCAACACGCCTGTACTCACGACTTCGATGGCTGTGGCCTCCTCTGCTGTCTGCAGCTCAGCCGGTAAAAAAATCTAGTGCTAAGCTGCCTGTGCACTAATATCCTGCAAACTTCATTAACATGTTTCCCCTACAGTACAGTTATGGAACATTCAAGTCTATAAGGCAATAGTGTGTGGGCAGCCTGGCATTATTTTTTTTACCAACTGGGCTACAGACAGTGCTGAAGGCCACGGCCAACATAAGTATGGCCCTATGCTGATTTCTAAAGAGGTGACTAGGAAGGTTTTTGCATAAACATGAACTTGTAACTCTAAGACAATTGTATTGATTAATCTTACCCAGAAAAATGCAAACTGTAAACAACCACAAACATCTTCTGGAAGCTGTACCTTAAAAAATGCATTTCTGGAGCTCACAGTTGGCTTTGTATACACACATTAATATACACACACATCAAGACGGGGGCTGTCAGCACATTAATAGCACCATTGTTGGATCGGAGTATCTGGGGTGCACTTTTAAAAAGGTGGCATCACCAACTGTCTCTAGGTATGGTAAAATAGGCACGGGTTAGACAGGACAGCTTATTTTTAGTGAGCAAGAGGTACACTTTCGGGAAATGTGTTCTGATCACAAAAAGCTTTTATTGAGCTTAGTGACAAGACAGGCCATTGTTACTGCTGCCCTATTCAAAAGAAAACATTACCTTTAGACTGCTGGAAACTGCATGTAAAATCTCAAGTTGCAACTCATGTTGCATGTAGTTAGAACCCTCTTGACCCAATATCCATACCCTTTATGTAAACAAACACAATCCCTGGCTCCCCCCATCCCCCCAGGCAGCCAAACACATGGTGCTGCCCACAAAAAAGCTCCATGCATAAGAGTACTTCGCAAATTCAGACATAACATCTATGTCAATGGCTCCCTGAGCCGGGCACTATGACATAATAAATTACCTAAATACTAAACCTGAATATAACCTAAAATTATACAAACTTAATTGTGTATTTCTATTTTTTGATACAAGTTCCACTATAAGTCTATAGAAGGTATAATTAGTTTAAAGCACATCAACACTTGTGCCAGAAACAGGGTAGTACAGCTTGCATTCTGTGCATTCTGCATGTACCTTGCAGATGTAATATAAAATTATAGACTGTGGCTCACTTTGGAGGGTCAGAAGCTGCATGTGAGGTCTGTAAAGCTATCAGAAGGCCACCACTGAAGATATGCAGAGTATCAGGTTGCTGGATTGTTAAGTATGTGTTTTTAGGGTTGCACAATTATTATACCACAATTATACAAATTACACTGGTAGATGTCAAATATTCCATTGCAGCTGTGACACAAGGGTCAGAAATATAAGAATCGACTCAAAAAAAAAATAACACTAGATAACAAAAAAATACAGCTATAAGACAATGAATGGGTAATGGGTAATGTGTAATTGAGTTTCACACATGGGATAATTGACAGGCCAAACTACTTCCAAAAATATTAGATGCCATTAATAAATAATTGGCTAGTATCAATTTCACAAAGTAAAATTTGTCCAGAGTAACGGTTTCCTTCCTGAGCATGATAAGCACTTTTGCAACCTTTTCTAATAGTTCTTCACTGTAAACATGTACTTTTCTATATTTTGAAAGACAAAGGCCACATGCTGAGCTCATGTGTCTATCTATAACTAGGGTTTAAAATTAGTTTTATCATTAAACATTGGCTAGAAATGTTGTTTTTCCGTTCTAGGGTGTTATTGATATAATCCCCACAATTTCTCCCACAATTCAACAACATGCTAGTTAAATGGCTTCTAAACATTCTGTAAAGAGTGACAATATATGAAAAAAAACTAAATACATCCTCAATTTGCATTTAAGCTAAGTTCAGGTACCCCATTATACAAGCAGGGCTTCAACTAAAGTATGTTTTCAGGCACTTTATCATTGCGTTGACTTGCATTAGAGTTGAAGGTATTGACTTTACATTTACATTCATCTGTATGGGGATAAAAAGGTTCTGATGCACACAATTCCCCACATACTGAAGTCCTTTTCCAATTACAGTATAATAGCAATTTGCTTGCCAGCTACAACTTACCACAGAAAACAATCAGAGAAATCTGTAATTGCTATAAATCTCTGCTACAAAGTTGTTCATGTGATATGGTTCTAAAGATTTCCAAACTTTTTATCTAACCACTGCCACCAACGCTTTCGATTTAGCAGTTTCTTTCCAAGGACGATCAATATTAGTGGGCAATTGTTCCTCCTGCTGACCTTCAATGTAAAGGGGTATTCTTCCTACTGACTGTCAATTTAAGGAGTGCTAAACTCGACATAAAACACTAGTCACCAACTTGCACAAGTTCTTCGATTGGTTGTGGACTTTATATTAATAGTCTTAAAGTTTATACTGATAGTTAATCCAGAGATGATATATGCACTGATCCTGCAGCCCGGTTAGTTGGATAGGGAAACATCCATATACCAGCACTGTGTAGAAAACATAAAAATCCGGCACACAGATCTAAGTGAGGAAAGTGTACCCGTTTAATAAAAGGTAAAAATAAATGCAATTACAGAATATTTAAAAAATCTCGCTTTTCACACATCAAATGGAAGTCCGATTTAGGCTGCAGGTCCAAGATTATTCTCAGAATGGAAGGCATGTGGAAAGAGCAGTGCAGTCCAGAAAGATTCCATATCACCTGTGCTGTGAGGCACAGATCTGATCCGATAGCTGAGCAGTGCTGTAGCTGGTTCTTCTCAAGGCGAGACCACAGCTGCTGGGCACTTCCAGGTCGTAACGTGTCAGACGTTACTAGGCAATGTGTTTCAGAGGTTCACCTAAAGGTGGAGTGGATATTTTAGAGGTTCAAGTCTAAAGGTGGAGTGGTCAAAGTCCAATATATAGGGAACAGGGAATATTGTGTGGTTTAGCGCCAACTAGAGGAGAGAAACCCATAGTGCTATAAAAACTTTTTTATAGCAATATGGGTTTCTTTCCTCTATTTGGCGCTAAACTGCTCCATTTTTTCCCCTTCCCTATCTATTGGACATTGTCCACTCCACCTTTAGGTCTAAGAAAGGAAGTGAACCTCTGAAACGTGTTGACTAGAAACGTCTTTGAACAAAGTTGTCACCAGGACGACAAAAACTCATAAGTCAGTCCAAATCCATTTAATGTCTATGTCTACTCTGAGCCTGATGAAGGGGACCCTGCGTGGCCCCAAAAGCGCTTGTTATTGCGAATGACATCTATCATTAAATGGATTTGCACTGACTTATGAGTTTTTGTCGTGCTGGTGACATCTTTGTTCAAAATTGTTCTGTGTGCGGCGCCGTCCGCTGTCATTTCGAGCACCCATCAACATTTTTGGGATTTCCGGTAAGGAGTGCTACAGGTTCTATGACTTTTGCCGAGAAATGTCTGACACTTCACGACCCGGAAGTACCCAGCAGCTGTGGTCCCGCCTTGATGAGAACCAGCTACAGCACTACTCAACCACCGGATCAGATATGTGTCTCACAGCACAGGTGATATGGAATCTTTCTGGACTGGACTGCTCTCTCCACATGCCTTCCAGTCTGAGAACAATCTTGGACCAGCAGCTTTGATCGGACTTCCATCTGATGTGTGACAAGACAATATTTTTTAAATATCCTGTAAGTGCATTACTTTTTACCTTTATTAAAACAGGTACTTTTATACTGCACTTAGATCTGTGTGCCGGGTTTTTATGTTTTTTTTTGTGCCAATGTAAGAAGGTATTCGTCTTCCCACTAACTGCCAATGTAAAGGCATCATCTTTCTCCTACTTACCAACAATGAAAGGTAGATTCTACAACACCAATTTAAAGGTGGCATTTACAAAAGGCAGTAACACAATGCAAGCAGTTTTACTAATCATCAGTGTAAAGCAGGGTTCCTATTAGAGGGAAGGGTAGCTGTCCACTGACCAGTGTAAAAGGATGGAAATAAGAAGGATGCATTGGTTACCACACAGCACAAGAAACCCCTGCTACTGCCTTAGAAAGTATGAAGAAACAGCCATAGTAATTGGCATTTTCAGAGGCAAGCAATAGCAACCTCCAGGTTTCTCTAATATAGTCTTCCTTTAATTTGCAAAAGTTATCCAGAGCTGCAGAAAAACTGACAGAAGTGATAACTATTACTGAAAATGTTGCTCAATATTATATTTAATCATCTTCACCTTATTCAAAGAAACATATCTTTTTTTCTATTCCCATCAACTTTAACCCTAGAAAATGTCTTCAAACAACGTCTGGCAATTATTGCCTGCTTTTATTAACCTAACAAATGTATACAGTGATATGTAACCATTTTTCAGCACCAAAGGAAGAAAATATTGGCAAATGCTTTGAACAGTCTATTATACATTAATCACAGAACTAATAAAATTGAAAGAAAAAAAACGCAGAGGCATAGTTTCTGAACTGGAACCAGTACAAAGCTATTTCATATGCATCTGAACTTATTTTTCCCAAGGTTTTAAAGTGACTGGAAAGAGGAGGTTTGAACAGAGTACCGTGCCAACTCTCATAAGACATCATGTTTCTGTCAGACTAAATTAGTTATATAGAATGAAAACATGAAGGGATATGAAGAAGAAAAAAAAGCATTGAATAATATCCCAAACCGTAGATGGATGAGAAAGTATTAATGTCAGGTGGAAAGGATTTCATCATTGGCACTGACATACCATTATACCATTTAAAAAAATCCTTTTAATGTCCTTATTAAGATAGGATGGTCTTGTATTGTTGAACCTCCCGCTAAAGAATTAGGCTTAGCAAAAGTTGGTGAGGCTTATCCAAAGATTGATGGCTCTGGGTGGGGCTCCACAGTAACAAAATCAGTCAGCAAACTGTTTAATCCAAATCTATTTTCTTTTGCGGTCTTGTAAGTTTGTTTTATTGGCTCACTACTTTTCCTAGAAGTCTGTACTGAGCTACAAGTTGAATTACAGGCATCCCCTGCAAAAGGTCAAGCCCATTTATACCTTTGCAGAGGTATTTAAAAAAAACCCCCATATGCCAGCAATGTACACCAAGTTAACATGAAGCAGGCATATGCAGTTAATGTATATTAATGTATATGAAAACAGAAACTTACATTATTTGCTAGCTTTCCCCTACATATCTGCATTGAAATTTCTGCCTCTGTGCTGTGTGTGCTCCCTCCCTCCAGACAGTGTATTGAGTGTAAAGGCAGAGCTAGTGTTTACTGATCATGTTACAATGGGTGACAGGGAGGCAGCTGATTACAGTCTGACAGACTGGTGTCTGACTGAATTTCCTCTGGAGAAAATGTTGAATTTAGGCTCCAGGCCTAATAAAACCTTCATGAAAATGAAGAAAGCCTGCAATGTGAGTCATGAAAATGTATACATGTATATCATCACTGCAAATTATTGCATACAAGTATGGGGTATGGGGATGCACATGTCAATGAATTTCGAATGATTTCAGAAGTGTCTCAAACTGATGCCATTGACAAAAGCACAAAGCCCGTTAACACAGGCCCTAAGGCTCTTCCACACCCAAGAGGATGCAGACACCACACTTTTTTGTATTATAACACTGAGATTGCTCAAATGATTATAATTAGTCACAAGCTATGGGTTCGGCTTGAATTTTGCATGTGCAAACATCCGAATATCCAGTGTTCGGTGAGTCCAAACACCCCATCAAGAAGTGCTCCATATAGTAGTGGCGTTACTACCACTACTACATGTGACAGGTTTTTCTGGCACACTGATTGCTAGGAAGCTGGCAGTCTAACAACCACTGACTCACCCCAGTGCCACTCAGACCAATTGACAGAAAAGTGAAACCAAATGGGTGGGGATGCTGAGACATAATTGACTTAAGATGGCCATGACAAGGCATGGCCATGGCATGTTGAGGGCATGTGGCCTGGTATAGTTCAGGAAGGGGGTACATGCTCATTCCTCCTTTCCTGGCCAGCCTGGCTGCTGCTCAGATAAGGGTTTGGTATGGATTTTAGGAGGGACAACATGTCAATTTTTTCTACATTGTTTCTTATGAGGCCCCCCTCAAAAGCCAAAGTAGACCTGAAGGGTCTAGTTTTGACTTCAAATAGGAATTTTACTCATATCTTTAAAATAACAACAAATACACCTTTAGAAATGTTTAGTAATAACTATCTACAATCACATACTTCTAGATAATTGTCGGCTTTGTGTTCTTTGCATACCTTATTTTTCTTTCCTTTCCCAGTCTTTTGGCAGTGGCCATTTGAACTAAGGGCAGGTTAATAGCTCTCCCTTTGCTTCCAGAAACTCTGGCACATGTGACTAGGTCATGTAACCATGCACATCATCTCAGGGGAGGAAAATGTCTTTCCCTGAGATCTCATTGGATTTCAGATGAGATTTTCCAGCAATGCTCTGCTGATGTAACATCCCAGGATGCTATGTTTTGGCACATTACATCATTTGTACTAGATGTGGACGAACTCTATTTGTAAGTACAGGCATTCCCTGAGTTACATTCATCCGACTTACATACGACTCCTACTTACAAACAGAGGCTATAACTGTACAGCAGGGTTAGTTGTAATGCTACGGCGCTTGTGCTGATGAGGAGTGCCCGCCTTGTTGGGTCTGGTTCGTAGTACTGTACGTACATTACACGAAGTTAGCTCTTGTTAGACGTGCAGACGAGGGGTGCCCACCTCTTCTTCAGGGTCACTGTGAGGTTTTTACTGCTGTCTGTATCCTCATTAGAAAGATTTAATCTCACTTCCTGCCCTTGAGACAACAGGAAGTGAAAGGAAATTAACCGTTAGGAAGGGAAAATCACTCCTGTAAGAGTGACCACGGGAAAAAGGTGTCTCCACTGAAGCTTTATCACCAATCCTTGTTTCCACGACAACCAAAAATTGTCAAAATCCAATTGTCACAGGGACAGGAAGTGAGGTGAAATCTTCTGAACAGGGGCACACACAGCAAAACAAAGTTTACAGGGGGTAAACCCTTCCCTATGCGATCCAAAACAAAAGAAAACATTTTGGCTGGAGTTACACTTAAAAATTTACCTGCTCCAACTTACACAAATTCAACTTAAAGGAGAACTATGGGGTTGAGGCTTTTCCCCATAATTTCCTTGGGGTAACGGGAGGACACAAACTAGCGTCCTCCCGTCACCCTAAGCTCAGTATACCGCGAGCTACAGCTCGCGGTATACCGAGACGCCACATTACACCGCAAGCTACTGCCGCAGCGGATCCCGACAATTATGTCTGGATCCGCCCAGCTGCGTGAGTGACAGCTGGCTCTGCCTATACAGAGGCAGAGCCAGCTGTACCCGCCCCCTCCCCTTGTCCGATAGTCAGCGCTGGGGGATCGGAGCGGGGAGGGGGGGAATCCAGTCCCTCCCCTGTCACGGCAGAGATATGTGACAGGATCGAGAGGTGAGCGGACGCCGGTCTACTGAGCCGACCTGTGACAGTTTCATTGTCACAGGTCGGCTAGAACTATGAGGTGAGTGAAAAACACTCACCTCATAGTTCTCCTTTAAGAACAAACCTACAGTCTTGTTCGTAACCCGGGGACTGCCTGTAAATGAAAAACAAGTTTGTTTAACTAATGAATGTAAGATTATTTGAAATCAACATACAGAGCTGCATGCTGCTGTGATTTTTAGTGAAAGGAGGTAAAGGTCCACGTAAAAGGTACACGTTTTTTGTGTTGGTCCCTTTTAAAATTCATGCCAGACCTTATTTATGTATTTATTGCAAATGGCATTTTTAAAAATAATTTCACAGAAAGTTAATTTTGCTGCAATATATTCTACATGTGAACCACTTCAGAGGCAGGTTTAGGGCATCTCCAAGAATGTTAGTTAAAGGAATTATGCATATTTTATGTTGCCTTTACAACCCTAAAGCATAATTAAAAGAGCTGCTCCAAGCCTAATGGGACTTGTTTTATATTTTGCATTGACATGTTGCCCAGCTAGCCATGCACTTAGTTTGATATGGGGATGTCAGAATGCCTTTTTGTGAAGCAAAACAATAGGAAAAATGTAAAAGGAAAATGGGTTTTTTTTTTCTTCGTGAATGTCACTTTTGCTTGTGTACATCCTACAGATATGCCACTTCACAGACAGGTATAAGACATCCGCCAAGCATAATATTTGATAAAAATGTGCATATTGTAATGTTGCCCTTTAAGCATTATTACATCCTCCGTGCCCACTTTGACCAAAAGCTTGCAAATTGGCCTTGAAAAGGGCAAGGATTGATTTTAAAGTTTCGGCTCCCATTGCCTTTAATGGGGTTAAGATTAATTTTCAAAACTTGTAAACTGTTTGGCAAACCCAGGTACATTCGACTCTTCACTATATATAATAACGGTTGGCTTTTCAAGTTAGTGATGAGTTCAAAAAATGGACAGAAGAAAAAGTTCTTCAGAACAGAGAAAAGCCAGAGGCTGCAATACGTATGCTAAAATCTTGGATTGTATATAGTTTACCTGGAAAGGATTATTCCTTAATGCTGCCCTGGAAACAATACAACTGTACTCAATAGACATGTGTGATTCGTTTAGTTCCGAATCGAAATTCGGACGAATTTTCGGAAATTCGGATGTATCCGAATTACAGATATAGCGAATGCAAACGAATCCGAATTTCCGTTTCCGAAATTCGGTAGAGGTAGTTCGTTCAGTTTTCGTTTCTTATTTGTTTCGTTCGTTGAAGAAAAACATTTTTCCCCCTCAAATGTCACTTTGCTGCAAACAAACCAACAAATGAACGAAACGAATAAGAAACGAAAATGAAACGAACGTTCGAACGAACTACCGCTAACGAATTTCATCCGAATCCGAATTTACTTTCACACCCGAATCCCGAAAAACGAAATAACACAAATCCGAATTTAAAACGAAACTTAACACATTTTTTGGCAGTGCACATGTCTAGTACTCAAGTCACATTATTCTGTGCTGTGCCACCTCCCTCCCACAGAATCACAGAGGGCAGTGTTTAGAATCAAGCTGAATTTAGCGGGCCTAGATGCAGGGCCATTCAGAAATTAAGAATAATGGTAATCATGGGGATTTAGCAAAAAAAGAGAAGGTGGGTGTCACAATATCAAATAGTTTTTCTAACAGGCTCCTTGGGGCTTAAAGTTTAATTTTAGCTTAGAGCTTAATTCTAATTCTCAAACAGATGACATTTGGTTTACCAAAGCATAAACAATTGCTTTTTTATTCCATAAAACACTGTTTAACTATTTTTTTTATATAAATTTGTATCTCAGCACTGTTTTTTACTTAACAGGTGCCAGATGCCACAAGGCCCTAGACACACATATAATCTAATAACTTTTTCTTAAGCCTACAGGCTTGTATGACAACCTAGCACATCCAAAAGTCCTGTGGCGCTGACAGGGTCTCCTCCCTCTCCTCTACACAGATATGCCTCAGGGGTGCTGCTCCTCTGTAGATCACACAGCTCACATATATGTAAGAAAACACGAACAAGAAGCTCCCAAAACCCTGTGTGGTATCAGACAATTTATTTATTAAAAGATGATAAAACAATGTCAGGCTACTCACAATGGTAGTGATATGCAAGCTTTGAACAGCCTCCAAACTCAGTGGGATTAAATTCAAACAGTTCAGGTGAACAGATAGCAGCCCAGGTCAGTGTATCAGAGATGCCGTCAGGCTGGTGTGGTTGATGCATTTCAAGGGCACACCCCCTTCATCAGAACCTGGGAAGCTGGACTTGCTTGGCCACATAAGTTTCAGGGCGTGCCCTTAAAACGTGTCAACCGCTGCAGCCTGCCGGTTGCAATTGATGCAATAATAATCACTAGAATGCCCTCCATATGGACCCTGTGGAGTAGAAAAGGAAGGAGATTTAGGAGGAGGAAAAGGGTACAGTATATTGTACTGATCCCCAGAGCCATCTGAGCATCCATGGCCAGTATGTTGTTAAATCTGGAGGCCAAGAGTTCCATATCTGGTGTTCCCCACCTGTGACAGAGGTCCTGAAACACATCTGGATGAAGAGAATAATTACCAGAGACCAAGTGTTATTGGCTGAGGAAGTCTGCTTGCCAACGTCTCATGCCTGGAAATGTGAATGGTGAGAGAATCTCTTCAGCTTCTTTTTCCGAGGTTGTACCTCTGTACTGCACCTCACCTCTGATGCAGCCGATGAGGAACAGGGAAACCAGTCAGGTAATGCCACCTCCCTCAACCCCCACCACCTCAAGCATTAACTCCACTGTCGACTTGCTTTTAAAAAAACATTGGGGGAAGATACCCAACAGCACTGTAAGATATGCATTTGAACAAAGACATAATGTGTGGTGCGCTATGGACATGGCTGCTGATTCACATGCCTTGAATGATTCATTACACTGCTATGGAGATAGCGGCTGTTCTACACATAATATGCAGGCTCTTTTGAATGCCTATCATATAGCTGGCTATAATCTGGACATGTATTGCAGATGGTGGATATATACTACTATTGCGATGTGTAGTGAGCACTGCATACATACATGCTACTGAGCCTATCACCCGTTTTTACGTGGATTACATCTACTCAGCATGTGGAGGTGTTAATTGATGTAACAATATGATGGCATTCTGGGGAAATTCAATAACATAGTGCACAGGTGTTGGAGATCTTCTTGTTCAACTGAATGAATGTTAACCAAGCAATGTTCACTCTGGTCTAGACTATAGTAATAGGTCTCAGAAAATGGGAAATATGGCAAGAGGTAAGATGTTATATTTGCAAAACTGCTTGATATAAGAGCTAATGTGTTTTAAAAGTAGAGTTTATCCTTGAATGAATGACGTTTTGAAGGTTCATGAATAAATTACTTATGAGATCTTATTGGAAGAAAAATATACTTTGGCCAAGAAACAGTTCCTTTTTGCTTTAATACACTAGCAGCAGTTTTCAGTGTGATATCCATTAAACAAAGCAAATGTATTTGCGTGATTCTATTGTATGCTCCCTACAAGTTCCTACAAGGTTAAATAGTTCTTACATGACATGTGTGTTTAATGAGAAGGAACTGTGTTGGCAGCGTGGCAGAAAAGTGCCTATATCACCCACAAGCCATTGAGAAGGAACATAATTCAAGGCATATTACATCTGCATTTCTCTCATTTCAGATGGAGAAATGTATTAAAAAATCCAGACTGGAAGCAATTCAGCAGCTTCTACTCAAAACAGCAAAATACCACAGTCACAGCTGCTGCCGAGGCTACTTTGGAGGAAGGCCGAAAAGAGGGTGTGGAGGAGAATGAACAGGGAGCTGTTGTTCCTTGTTCCTTTATAGGGATCTAAAGTATGACATGGCCAATTACAAGAGCGCGTTACTGTTCTGTGCTGACGGACCCCATCTGTTAGATGTATTTTCAGATGCTCTCTATGTAATTCAGGCCAACAGCCATTGCTTTGAAACAACTGTAGTTGGCAAGACAGAGAAATTTGTGTTGCTGACTGCTCTTCCTCATGTCAGAGAGAGAGATCGCTGTCTGCTCACTTTAGAACATGAGGAGGAAGAGAGCTGAAATACGGCCTGACGAAGGCTGAATCTGACATCATTCACATATGGAACTATCAAACGTAAAGGATGATTTTTATTTAATTATTTGCTTCTAAATCTTTTTACTTTGATATTTTAAATGGTACAGAAAAAAAAGAATGAGATGGAGCAAATAAAATTACAGTTAAAACAAAGGGCCAACCAGGTGTATTATATCTATTTAGGAAGATGCATTGAACAACACCATGTGTTAGTGCAAACACAAAGGAAATGTAGTAGAGTGGCAAAGAGAAGACTCTTTTAAGCAGACCTTTCAGCTTAAATAACACAATTCTCTATTTCAAACCTTCCTCCTCATTAATAAAAAAAAAACCTGCCTTTTTCCAATGTGCATTTATTTACTTTTTTTTTCTTTGTATCCACCCCCTTCCTCAATTTTGACCTAGGTGAGGGTGACTTGCAGCTTACTCCTACAGCCACCTGGCATACACATGTCACATATCCCAGGAGGCAGCAGGTTCAACAATAGAGGCGCCACATCATCAGGAGAAGCTGCAGGAAAACCCCCCCAAAAACTAAATAAATAGGGCAACACAGGATTCCCCAGGGGGTGGAAGTATTTTTTTTGAATTGAGATCAATAAAAATGGTACATGTAAATTTCAAATAATTATACCAAAGGAGGTGCACACTCGCTTTAAAGCAAACCGGTAGTGTAAGATATGTAGGCTACTAACCTTGATCTCTCCTTTTAGTAAGGCCTGGCTGTCATACTGATCCTATAACTTTAATAGCTTATGAGCCATTGCAGTGCCAGATTCAAATTAGGACTGACTTCCAAGTTCACTTTGGCTTTGCTTCCTTTAAACTTATTCAAGGCCACTGTTTCAGAAAGTATTACAAGCAGAAAACCAGGCATTAACTATTTTAGCAGGAGGTCAGAAGACCTGTCTTACATTCCAACTCCAGGTTGGGCAGGGCTCCTTCCAGACCATGGGAAGAAGGATTTTCCTAACTGCAGTACTGGGTTGGAAATTTGCCATATCAGGGCAAACCTGGCCTTGCTGAATCTGCTTGACCCATGCAGAAAAATTACTGAGCTGCAATGGCCGGGAATGAAAGTATGCATAAGCTAAGAAACGAAGTCTGGAGTGAAACTGCAAGGACAAATAGGCCTTAAAAAGGGGCTCTAGCCTTGAAAAGAGGGGCATCTTCTACAGGTATTGTCAAAGTCTTGTTTAAAGGAGAACTATGGAGTCAGTGTTTTTCCCCATAGTTCTCCTTAGGGTAACGGGAGGACACAAACTAGCATCCTCCAGTTACCCTAAGCTCAGTATACTGCGAGCTACAGCTCGCGGTATACTGAGACGGCGCAGCCGGAGCGGATTCCGACATCGATGTCGAGATCCGCCCAGCTGTGTGAGTGACAGCTGGCTCTGCCTATCTAGAGGCAGAGCCAGCTGTACCCGCCCCCTCTCCCGTCCGTTCCGCCAGTCAGCACTGGCGGATCGGAGCGGGGAGGGGGGAATCCAGCCCCTCCCCTGTCACGGCAGAGAGCCGTGACAGGATCGAGAGGTGAGCCATTGCCGGTATATGTTCGCTCACCTCCCGATCTACTGAGCCGACCTGTGACAGTCTCATTGTCACAGGTCGGCTAGAACTATGAGGTGAGTAGAACTCACTCATCTCATAGTTCTCCTTTAAACAAGAAATGGCTGGGTTTACAAGGACAGCCCATTATAAGGGAACCATCCCCAATGGGGTATAGTTGAGCAAAACATTTTTATACATTTTTTGGGGCTGATCCCGGTCACCATATGACACTAGATGTAAGAGCAAATGTACCGGGAAGGTTTTTGTAGGTTTGAGCCTTTTAAAAGGATCCCAGGCTGGTAGTGCTAGCTGCAAGCATTAATGAACTGTGTCCACAGGGACAAGAATTGAGTCTGTTAAGTTTTGAGGGATTTCAGGAGACAGATCCTCCTCCAGAGCCCAAAAAACTAGAAGCAGCCCCTTCCTCCTCGTCATCTTTTTCCTCAGGGAGTGCAAAAACAGATCGAGGGAGGTAAAAAGGAGAATCTGAGGTAATAGGTGAGGGAGTTGCTTCCCGAATGGTCTTTACTAAATGTATTTTCCACAATCACTTAAGAAATCAGTCAGGGTAGCGATATTGAAGCAAGCCTTGATCATTTGCTTTTGAAAATACATTCTCCAGGCATGTCATCTTCTTCTTTCTTTCAGTATTTCTGAGGCACTGACTTGGAAAAAAAACTATGCTGGATTCATGCTTGTTTTGGGTCAGTAGCTCACTGTCTGGGGTATGCCCTTGTTTGCCTAGTATGATCGTTCTATAAAAATGCACCTTTAAAAACAATAATAGCTCCTATCTGGTTTGGTCTAGAGGTGAACATTAATGAGCTTCTGAAGAAGACAATGATTCTGTTTTGCTATAAGTGCAAAAATACTAAAAACATCAAGAACTCTGACCGATAGAGCAAGGCTTACTCAGATGGTCAGTAGGGATCCGAGAGACACTGAATATCACTCCTGAAATTGAGAAATCTACCTCCTTTTGAGTAGCAATAGCAGACATCAATCCAGGACACAATCCAGACCGATGACTTAGGGTTAATGTATCTGAGGAAGACAGGGCTGCAATTTAAATAACAGCACAAGGTTCACGATGATAACATTTGAACAAGAGTGAGGGAGAAGGGCAATGAAGGCCTAACTAATATCAATTTGTTTGACTTTTTTTTTTCTCCTTAAAGACTCCATGGTCATGTAAACACAGATCAACAAATGATCAAGTCTTTCTGCCAAACACACTCCTGTGTTGCTTTGTTCTGTGCCGGCCCCTGACGTCCTTTCAGATAACACTTGAAAGCAGAAGCCTGTTCGGTATATTTAAACTGTCACTGATCCAGCAATTTTTCCTTGTAAGTGCCATTCAAACAGCAGTATTATGTTCCTCTCAAATTTATCTAGGGGGGTTTGAGAAAGATAAGTACAAAACTTAACTCACAGGCTTTTTAAAGCCCTTTGTTTAAATCTGCATACATATTAAAGCGGCCCACCTGTGGTTTGTTATTATAAAAGTGTAAGTTATAGATTTGGTGTGGTTATAGAACACACAACTTAACATCATAGTGCAGATAATGTATTCTGGAATGTTAGACATTATTTGATCAAGTCCTCTGGGCAATTGTAATAAACATACCAGGGCTATGTATATACAGAAAGCATGAGTCAAAATTGGAAATGTAAACCTTTGCCTAACGCTAATGTTCCTCCAGATAATCTTACTCCATTGATTGGAACGTGTTTAGTGGTAAAACAAATAATCAGAAGCATATTACACATGGGTGTTAATAGGCACATCTACGCCATTTCAAACAAAGCAGATTACTTTCCAGTATTACAATGGAGCAGAATAATACAACTGTGTTTGGAAGGCTCTGATCAGCTGAGATGAAGGAATTTAGAATTGTGGGAAGTTCTCTGACTGGCTGACGGAGGATGTGTTGTTGATATACAGCATCACAAAAGTATTTTACATGTCAGATGGAGCCTCTGTGTTTCTGGCTGCCATAACACCAGGCCTCCCTGTGAGATGGGCTGCTCTGTCGCCCAATAAATGGATGAACAGGTTGAACAAATGTAAGCATGGTGGGACTGTCCCTAAAGTAAACATTTCTGTTCAGGAATGTATAATTTGGTCTACAAAGTATTAGTCAGATCTCTCCACAAAGAAACTGTGGAGGTGTTGCTCAATAAAAAATGTATAGACTAGGGATGCACCGATATATCGGCCGAAAATTGCACTTTTGGCTAAATGCCAAAAGTGCAATTTTCCTGCCGATACATCGGCGCATCCCTGCTTTCTCTTCTCCTCGCTGGGCGCTGCTCCGTGTCCCAGCGGGGAGGAGAGAAACTGTGACAGGCGGCCGAGCGCTGCGAGCAGCCGGTGTCTCTCCTAACGTCTCTGTCCGGAGACAGCACGCGCTGTCACAAGAGACTGAGACTGACCTGTGACAAAGAAGCTGTCACAGTTCGACTCCATCGATCGGGAAGTGAGCAGAAACATGCACCGATCTGCTCCCTTCTCGATCGTCTCCCTGCAGTGAGCGGTGACTGTCAGTCATGGCTCCCCGCAAGTATTCCCCCCTTCCCTCTCTGATCCTCAAGCGCTGAGTGAAGGAACAGGGGAGGGGGCGGGTACAGCTTTCACTCATGCAGCAGGGTGGATACTGTACCCAAAACTCAGTATATAGCGAGCTATTGCCCACTATATGCTGACAGCGCAGAGCCTGTACAGCAGCCGGGATGGATCCCAACAATACTGTCGAGATCCACCTCACTGGCTGATTGACAGCTGGCCCTGCCTTTCAAGACCGTCCGTTCCTCCAGTCAGCACTGGAGAAATGGAGAGGGGGGCAGCCTTGTAGAGAGCAGTGACTACAGTAACCGCTCTCTGCAGGGAGAAGATCGAGAACTCAGTGATCGGCGGTACGTGTTCGCTGACTTCCTGATCAATACAGCTGACCTGTGACAGCTCCACTGTTGAATGTCAGCTTGAATTGTGTGGATGAGTGTTTTTCACTAACCCCATAATTCGCCTTTAAGTAACAGACATTCTCAGCCAAAAACAAGCACAGCAAGTCAGATAGGGCCCGCTTCATTTACTAGCTTGAAGATGTCCAGCATTATATAGACCAACTTCACTATCTCAAAACCCACCCCGTTAATTTATTGGACATCAGTTCTTTTAGTCATGGAGGCTTAGCATCACGTGTGGGTCTTATGCAGCCTGCCATCCATCCATTTTGATATGTGCATAACTCCTCCCAAGGGCCAGCCTACAGCGTACATCAGGGCTGAGAGCAGTAATGAGACAGGGTGTTGTGATGTTTGCAGAAAGCTTTGTACAGCACCTTACCTTGCTAGCCCCATCCCCCCCTCCCCCCACCAGCCCCAATCATCCTGAATTGCAAAGAGAAGCACAAAGACCCAGTAACATGAATGGATCTCAAATAAGCTAAGTAATAAAAAGAACATTAAACCTCAGGTTTAAAATTAGATAAAATTGCCAATTTAAAAAAATCAATAAACTTTAATACACAGAGACATCAAGGAAAGGACTGCATTTTTCTAGACATTTGTGATCATGGGCCTGTGGAAGAATATGGGATCACCTTGTTTAAACTTACAAAACCAACCAAAACCATACAATCATTAGTTTTCGTTTTAAATTAAAGCAATTTGCATCAATGTATCAATGTGTATTATGGACACTGGTCCTAACTGTGATAGAACAATATACTCTTACAGACTTTTTACGCTGCAGAAGCTGTTTCTCTGTTTTAAAATCAATAAAGTAAAGTGTACAAGTGACAAATGGCAAAAGTGCTTCATGGGTGATTATGCTTTTGTGGGAAAACTTTGCACTCCCAAAGTCCATGGGTGTGCATGCAGGGAGTTTATACAGCACTAATCTTTTCAAAACCATCATACAGAACAACAAGGCATGACAAAGTAGGAGCACAGTCAGAGTAATAAACACACACAAACACAGAAAATAATGAATATGCAAACCCGGTCCAAAATAAAAATCCTAATCTAAAAGGAAAAGTGGTAAACACATAAGGGTTAAGTGCTATCTGACAGTATTAGTTGCATTTAAGAATGACAAATAAACTATAAATACAAAAGGTGGGTGAGAGGTGGGGTGAACTTATATTCCTTACTGAAACTAATGGGTTTAAAGGAGGGCTGTTATATGCCCAGTGGTATGCAATAGAAAAATAAAGTTCCAGAGAAGTGGAGCAGCATGAGGGAAGTTGAATATTCCTAATGACAGTGAAGTCTCACCTGCTGGCCATGTTCCACTCCAGTGCGGGATTCTGGGAGCCTCTATCTGCCTCTGTCAGCAATCCACCATTGTTACTCTCCTTCTCTGGTTTCAGCTGCTCCCACTGAGCTGTGCCAATATTAATTGACTGCAGGTCAATCTGATACTGTCTGTCCTCAACTTCTGATCCTGGATCTCTGAGGATTCCCAAATTCAAAGCACGTCTAAAAGAAAAGATTTTAAAAATGGTTACTAAATTCAAGATAAAGAGTGCAGATAGCAACAGAACAAGGTGACAGATGCAATATGCAAAATTTTTGTAATCTTTATTTTGTATGAAACCCATTTTACAAAAAAGGTAGAAAGAAAAAAAATGAAAGAAAGCACAATTCATGCAGTAAGTCACAGTGCCAAGTAATAGGACCAGATGGAGAGGTCCAAATACTCTTGAGGTCATTACAGATATATCAGCAGGACCAAATTAAATGGTAACTGTCCTGATGGAAATCAGAGAGCTGCCACCACTAATATGTTTTTGATTATATAAGCCCTAGTGCCATCACCAGAACATTCAGGCTGTGTCTGCCACTGATCTAAATTGCTTCCCCTAACAGGAGGCATACAAAATGAAGGTGGAATGCCCGCCAAGTGACACACACATTAGACTTTGTGGTGATGTTTTAATTAACACTTGCTTATTCAGACCTGAGTTCAATCTTTTTTTTTTTAGAGTTTTTTTTCTACTTGTTTCTTGGAGGAAGATATATGCCTATTATTTGTAGCATTTAGAACTTGGACTTGTGTAATACAGATATAAACCAAATTCTCTTGTGACAAGAGCTTAATGGACATTAATGTGATTTTTCACATTAATGTCACTATTCTCCGTGGATTCCAGTAAAACATTTTTTTTTACATTTAACTTTGGAGTCTTAACCAAGTACTTAAGGTACAGAGCGTATAATTAACAGCCTCCATCTAAATATTACAACACAAGTTTAAAACTCCAATCTCTGGCTTTTCTTGCCTAGGTCTGAATGATGTCATTTATTTCTTTTACCAAGGCGGTTTTATGAATTTGTGTACATTAATTTATATTACAAATCATTGAGTGACATCAGGTCGCATATATTTGCTTTGGCTAATCCAAATATAAAGGGTTGAGGTTTACATCTGGAAATATTAGCAAAAAAATTAAAGTGTTCGCTGACATATTATTCCAGGTCATGTACATTTTCCTGCAATATTACATGGTGAAAATCTCCTTTATTCTTAGAGAATTACTCCAAAATCATTTAAATAGAAGCAGTAGCATTACTTTATTAAAGCTTTGCCTAATATACTTAGGAAAGGATCTTACCCAAAACTATTAACTTTGCATAAAGTGTTTACAGAATGTCCGTATGATGTTATGCGGACAATTGTGCACAAATTTACTCCAGCAAAAGAGTACATTCTTGAAGAAGCTTTGCTATATGACGTGGACATGGTTACCCACAGATATTTGAGGGACCAAATGGCCTGATTTTTTTCAAATAAAGTTTTATTGCAGATTTTTTTAGAATACAGTAGTACAAAAATTTAGAAACCAAAAACACACCCCCACGGATGCCTAATATAAGTCTATATTAAAGCCCAATGACATATCATTCCCATCATCCCAGTCGGAATGATAATTAAAGTGGGCTCAATAGTAAAAGTATGACAATATTATGTTTTAGAAAGGATCTATGTTGGGGTGCCGAGATTAAGCCAAAGCTTGAAGTATTACTAAAGGCAGGGCGTTTTTTAATTTAATGCATTCTCTGCATTAAGGTAAAAATTGCCCAGTACCTGTGTTGCCCCCCTTACCTGCCAGCGCTGCCAGTCCCTAAAGCGGTCCTCCATCCAAACCTCCTGGTTGCGGGGAGGAGATTGAGGGAAGAGAAGCCAAAGGCTACTTCTACCATCAATCAACCTGTTGGGCCAAGAGGAGGGGCGTGGCCTGCCACAGGCCTGTGTGTGTCTATGGACGCATACAGCCACTTGTGGTGGACCCACTAGAGAACGAGGAACTGAACATTTTTAATTTAAAACAAATTCATTATAAAAGTATGCACCTCCTATTTATAAAAAATTTAAAAAAATAAGCTTTAATATCACTTTGAAGAGAGGACAGCAAGAAATAAAATAAACTAGGTGGGGAGGTATGGGTAGGGAGAAAAGAAATGCATCACATGTTGATCCATGGGGCCAGTATACGCTGATCTTGATAAGAACGAACTGTCAGGGCCAGTTACACATGGATAATTATTTGGTCATTCGGCTTACAGGGACATAAAGTGGTCAGTATCCATGTATAGAAACTAAGGGACCCACATTTTGCTAAAGTGTGATTGTCAGTCATGCATTCACAGCATCATTTGTTCCAGGTGCGTTACATATATAAAATGCCCTGATTTTTGATTGCTACAAGCTATAGCACAAGTGGTTCACAAAGCGGACACTGATGCCTCCTGGATAACTATCTTCCGGATGTTTAGTGCACTCACATTGTGAACCAATACTGTCTAGACAACTACAATCTCTATGTTTTCCTTTTTTGGCTTAACACTAAGATGATTGCAAAATCTATTGCTTAACAACTTTGTAGACTGCCATAGATCCAGAGGCTGAAAATAGACTTATTTCCTTCTGTTTTTGAAACATTTAGACACATAAATCACAGAAACCTCCAGAACAACTGCAGAGAAAACAGCAGTTGCACAAGTCATCTTACAATGTTCTGTTACTTGTTTCCACTGTTTTATCAGAGGATAGACCACCCTGTCAACTCTGGGGGGATCTCTGAAATAACAATTCCTTATACCAGTAATATTTTCAGACATAATTGCAGCCTCTGTACCTAACAAGGCTATCACAAACCTATTTACAATAAGCTTGTGTTTCAGTATAAACATATCAGAAAATAAATGACACTATAAACAAGTATTGACATATACACACAGTATATATATATACCATTTTTTCAAGTACAAGTACTGATACTTGTCCAAGTATTCACAGATACAAGTACTGCTACATTTTTGTTTATTGTCATGTGACAGTTTTTATAAAACAATAAAGACTAATGATTTCAGGACAGTGGTGGAGCGCCAGCATAAGTCCCAGCTGCTGCCACCCTGGTAGTTCTCATGAAAACACACAACCATATTGCAAAAAAAAAAAGAAATGTGGTCCTTTATTTTACAAATTTGCAGAAATACTGGATGGCCCCTCAAATGTGATTTCATCTTAATCCGTATAATGATAAAAAAAGACAGCCTTAACATCACACATTGTGGTATTTTCAAAAATGATTTTGGATCATTTGTGCGTATTTCAAGTCTGGCATGCATTTCATTATCTTGCTTTATAGTCTGGCTTTCCATCTTATAGTTGCATTTCAGAGCAACTAAGCTCAGGACATCCACCTCCTTTCTCAAATATGGAATTTCTTTTGTTTGAACCACTCTGTTGTCAATTAACTCCTAGCTGTCACTCTGAAAATTATTTGTCCCAGGAAAGGATCACACAGTGTGTTGACACAGCAATGATCATTGTCGATGTCCCTCATGGCATTTCAACCTTTAAAACAAAGTTTATATTGCACCCTAAGGTAAAGGGAACTAATGTTTCTGTGTATACAATGTAAGGCTTTGTTCACATGGGGCGATCTGGTATTTCTGAGGCAGGAATGCCCGATGTCCCCATTCAGATGAAGCTACTGTACACATTGAAGTTAATAACAGGGGGAAAGCAGCCGCATCTGTAAATGGCAGACTGCATGAAATTGTACATGGTACGTTTACATGTGGTTTGGGATAGATGACTGTTGCTGGATACAGGATAGATTCATTCAGCGACAGTCATCCATTCCAAACCAGATGCAATTGTGCCATGTACAATTACATGCGAACTGCCGCTTACAATTGCAGACGCTGTCACTCTGTCAATAACTTGAATGGGTACATTCAACAAATACAAATGGGTACATTAATAACAAATGTTGTTAATCAGTTTTAGACTATCTGCTCAGACTTCAAAATAAATACATACCATAAGATCTATTGGCGGCCCTGTTAACTACAAACGTCTTAAATCTGGATAACGCAACAGATAAACTAACTGCATATATATGTGTGACCATCAGGTGTGCTTATAAATAAAAAAACAAATAACGTTTCAATTTTCTCTGTAGAGCAACCTCAAAATTTGATGAACAAACAGGATGGAGAGAACGTCATATATGTTACAATCCAAGCTTGAAGCTTTCTACTCGATATGGTCACCATGGATAAAAATAAAAAATACCGGTTAAAATAAATTGAGTGATTGTAATGTTGGAAAATGGCACTCCAGGCTCAACATCCTCTACACAGGAAGAGTTGCTTCTACTCAAAAATGTTTATGAATATATTTATTAATAACTATTAGAATCCCATAGATGACTCAGAACGTTCCCTCTTCCTTACTGACAAACCCATATTAGAATAAACCACTATATTCTTTCTCATCAGGTTTCAAAGTTCTGTAAACAAAAAAAATTAGTGAGTATGCTTCCAAGCCTTTATTTTATTATTATGAACCCCAGTTGCTTGGTGATTAGCACTTCTGCCTTGGAGCACACAAAGATATGCTGGTAGGTTAACTGGTTCTTGTCTAATTTAGCCCTTAGTATGTGTATGCATGTCTTAGATTTCAAACTCTATGCCGGGGATATATAAAAGGCTGTAATAAAGAATATACGGTATTTACAAAAAAAATTGGTAAAAAACAGAAGGAATGCATGCATATTTACACTAGTTACTCATGCACCAAACTGTAACTATAACTGTAACTAACCAGTCAAAACTCCAGATTTTTAGTTTTAGCAAACAAACAAACAAACAAACAAACAAAAAATATTGTTGTATAAACTGTAGCATACCAAAACTTCAAAATGTGGAATGCTCATGAATGTTTTCATTACCTCTGGACATGAAAAGAAGAACATTTAATACTTGTACTTTCAGGCTAAATAAGTTAAGTCTTATTTTCCTCTAACGTTTGATACAATCCACAAAAGAAAGCAAAAACAAAAACGGCAACTTTAGCACATGCTAACATGCATTTGACAATAGAAGTGTGTCTGTTTTCCACTATACATGGCAAGCCACACTAAATAACATATGGATACCATGACATATTGGGCATGCAACTTTGCCAAGCAGATGGTAATTTTTTACTTTTTGGTGATCATTGGAGAGCAATTTCTACATATGTAATATTGAATTCCTTTTAAAGGCTGGAATTTGATTACACATCAATAAACGTTCCAGTGTTACTGTGGAAAATTCACAGAATTCCATCTGTGCTTTTTTTTAAACTAGTATATATGTCTGGGAAAAAAAATCTACCATATTTAATCTTCATATAGGTTTGCAGCCTTTTTTTAATAAAGTTATGAAATTTATTTTTTATGCTAGCACATTTGTATTATAACATTTTACACTTCCATCATGTACACTCTAGTAATATTAGTAGCAGATAAAAAACAACCTGTGGTTTGGCCTTGCAAAACAGCAAAAAAGGTCTGTAATCTTTTTGTATATTGTAAAAGACAATAGGCTAAAATCACAAGAAAATAAAATCTATTTTCAACCACATGACATTAATTTTCAAATCTCATAGTACTCTGCTAAAACATAATGTATTTTCTAAAAAAAAAAAAACCCCAACTTTCTGTTCTTCATTTTCTCCTGGTTGACAGCTTTTGGGTTAACAGGGATCTTCCAGGCTGGACTTTTCAGATGATCCCTATTGTTTACCTTGAGGTTAGGTATGTGTAGCAGTGCTATACTGCTTTCCTCAATATACATTAGTTGCAAATGAATGTCAGCACCACCCTGATATATACTAATGTTCGGCCACAGTTTATCCACCCACTCCTGGGTTACCAGATAATAATAGTACTCCAACAGCCATTCTTTCAATTACACACACATATCTATCAAATTCAGCACTGGCCGGGAACATCAGACCCGTGTTTGTGAAGGCCTACAAAACCTGTGTTACAACTCCTAAACTTATGAGTTGTGAAGGTAATGGCCTGCAGTAGCAGCATTTGCCCTGTGCTGTTCTGCCTCCTCTTAGCTCTTTGGTCACTCACTAGCTCCACAGGAGCACAGATTAAATACACCTGAGAAATTCCACCTTTCTTTCAGTATATTGTACAGGAACTTGATACACAGTCATGGCGTTTAAAACAAAAACAAAAATAAAACTACACAAAAATGACACTCTGGTTTAGCTAACCTGTAAATGCTACTGAGAGCAGTGTGACAGGTCTGCAAAAGCCTGTGTGCCAGTCTGCTGGAAAGCTGAATGTACTGATGGGGGGGTCAGGAGCAAGCTTGTAAGTTGCAGCAGTTTAGTTGTTAGTGTGTTTGTGTTGTTTTTGGTTGTTTCTTGTGCTTGAATTTGGCAATTGTGAGCTCTCATATTAATCTGCCTGCGTGCTGGTCAAATTCTAGGGATGAATGATGAATGGCGAAACCTAGTGCAGCATCCAACCTCCATCACTGTACCCCATTACATGATAGGGAGTAAAGCAAACAATCTGGTTTAGCTAACCTGTAAATGCGAATGAGAGCAGTGTGAACAGTCTGCGAAAGCTTGTGTGCCAATCTGCTGGAGAGCAGAATGTATTGACTAAGGGTGTCAGGAGCAAAGTTCTCACAAGCCTGAAAGTTGTGAGTGGCGGCAGCTTAGATATCAGTGTGTTTGTGTGCATTGGGCAATTAGTTCTAGTGATAATCTGCCAGCGTGCTGATCACATTCCAGGGATTAGCGATGAATGGCAATACCTTGTGTATCATCTGGCCTCCCTCATCTCTGTACCCCAATACATGACAAGAAGTATAGCAAGCAATCTCCCAATACTCAGAAATATAACAATACAATTGTCAGCATTGTATAGAGCATCAATAACTATTTGACACAGCTATAAAAGTACCAAAAGTTAAACTTCCAGTTTTGTAACAACTAAAGCGTATGAACAAAAACTGAAAGAAATCCAGCGTGTAGCCTCGATTTCAAGAAGGTTCCATTTCAGAAATGTCCTTTTGTTGTTTTAAATATGTGTCTTTCCATGACAATATATTAACTTGCCTCTCCCCCATGCTGAGCATAGCACAACACCGACCCCTTTAGGGATGCCTTTAATCTTCTAGGCCACAGGTGCCTGTATAAGAGCAATATTAGGCTCAGCTTCTCCCTCTTGGGAGGGACGAGCATAGAACACAACTAATCCTTGGATGTCTTAAAAACAGAGGCAGGAAACCAAGAAGAAATTTAAAACTAGACATTTGCCTTGGCAAAACACATGTCAGGTCTTAAATGTGTCATCCAAAATCTGTGCAACATTATGACACCATATAATTACATCCGTGTAAAAAAACATTCCTTTGTTAAGCATTTCTAACACAACAAAAAAAAAAAAAAGAATGAAGACAAATGGATCCTAGATCATTAATACCATAGACTCACAGGCATTACTTCAGCTAGGTTGGGAATGCCAAACAAAAAATTTATATAACACTAAGACCATAGCATACATTTAGTTTTCTTATGATGTTATGTATAGCATTGATATCATCTGAGACAACCTTAAAGTTACCCACAATACCTTTTTTTTTTTAGCAGCAACTTTTCTGTCTATGAGAAGGGACAATTCCACAATGATTCCAAATGAGGGGATTTGTTTAAAACAGACTATACACATTATAATCTCTGTACAATCTTCATTAGATTTACCAAACTATGTAATATGGGGATACCCCTAATCAGTCCATTCACATCCAAACAAACAGGTCATTACACTACACTATTGTTGCTAGTTCCAAAGAAAATTGTGCGATCAGTTTATACAGTGTATGGCTAGTTTAACATTTTTTCAGCATTTTTATGTTTTTTAAATTAATCTTCAATTGTTCTGTTTCTATAGGGGAAAAGGGGACTTTGCTTTCTCAACTGAATGTAATGAGTCAAAGGTTAAGGTAGACATGACAAAAACTGATCATTTAGGGGACGACTAAACACTGCATTCATTTGTGATGATCTCGAGATTGTTATCCTAGTTACAAACTAGGATTTCTTCTACAATTTACAATTTACCGACAGCCTTTAAAGGAAGATAAAATGTTTTTGGACATATTATGGCCCAGCCTAAAAATTAACAAACTGGATTTTTTTTGGTCAGGTAAATAATGTGCATTGGTGCCTTGAGCTCCTTAGTACGTCTGCTGTAAAAGACCTGTTTACAGAGGTCAATAACTCAAGCTGAAATGTTTGATATACTTTTGCTGCAGTGTGTCTTTACAGCATAGTGCTCTGAGGATCTCTTCTCATGTATTTAATGTGTATTATAACAAAAACAATGAATACATACAAAGAGTGAATATTAATAAAGAAAAAAGCTTACACAAATTTGTAAGAAAGAACATTACCTTTACTGGATTTATTTATGTCAGAGGAGGGCTATTTAGTTTCATAGGCATAGTTAAAGTGGGTGAAAACCCTGCTGTTCACAAACATGCAAGGCATCGTGCTTTGAGATTTGCAGAGCTTTAGGTCTGATTTAGCAAGAAGAATGTCAGACCACTGCAGAGACCATTGCTTTCCTACAGAGAGCAAAGATGCTTATTTACAGCAGGTTGGCAGGAGATTGTTTTCTTCTCAGGCTGTGTCTGATGTTTTATGGAAAGAAACACTAACAATGTGCATATCTTTATTTTAACGCTCCCAGAATACATTTAGCTAATTTATTTTGAAATTTAAATTAGGATTTAATGGACAGCAAAATAACATGACAAATGTACTTATCCTTAACAACCCCTTCAAAAAAAAATTGTTGTCTATAAGTTTTCCCCTTAACTTCCTGCACCATAGATGCAACAGGAAGCAAGGGCACATCAGTCCAGCAGCAGAACAGACAGCAATAACTTAACAGAGGTTTCAACCTTTCCCATTCTACTAAAATCTTAGAGCTGAATTCTGGGCTAGACAAATATTGTCTAATTACAAGGGGCACATGTATTCTTACTTGAATTGTACTTGAATCTTGGCGTGCTTTGTGTTTTTCTTCCAAACAAAAAGCTATCCAGCATGGGACAATTCCTGCACTTTGCCTCTGTGCAGGAACGTCTTGTAATAAAGACCTGGTACTGCTGTTCTGTCTTCTTGTGCAGGGTAACTAGTCATGTATCAGCCCCCTCCTGTAGTTTTCTGTAGGCAGCCCATAGTGGTTAGAGCCTGCTGGGTCCCTTGCAAAGCTCTGCTCTCTGCACAGGCCATGTGCAACACAGTGATGATGTCACTGCTATTTTTAAAAGGATATACCTAGGTTTGCAAAGATATTAGGTGAAAACAACATGGTATTATTTCCTCTGTGGCTAAATGAAAATGTTTGTGACGGGAGTCTAGTTTTTAAAGAAAACAACCCTCTCCTAGATGCCTGTGCCTATTCAGTCATGCACGATTCATCCAGAATGTGGACCTTAACATTTGTCTATAATCCTTTATAGAATCATGTCTGTGTAATCCACTCCTTTTCTGGTAGTAATGAAAATTTGCTATTTCCTGCAGTTGTACAGATACAAAAGTGATTTAGTCTGTGTTCTTCATGACAGGGCTAAGAGGAACAATGATTTAGAACCACAAGCACAATATAAATAAAATAGTGACAATTGCAAAGCTTTTATGATTTCCTGATATGGTCCATAAAATCAGAGAGAATATATCCAAGTACAAAGTTCAGCCGTTTCCAAGTCCAGGAAGAAATACAGATGTATCCAGCTTTTATATATAGTGACACGTGGGATTTTGCAAGATTCTGACTAGCTGTGTTGTGGAAATTTTATTATATGGAATTATGTGGACATTTTATTCTAGGATGTGTGTGTTTTAGGTTGTGTCATCTTTCTCACTGTGTCGGATTTAACCGAGGAACGCTCTAGCAGAGGGTACTTAGGTTGAATCGGGACCAGCGATAAAACCGTCAGTATGAAAACCTTCTTATGGGCTTGGAGACATGTTCACAGTGTGTGGAGGCGTTTGCCAGTTTGTGAGCACTAAGTGCAATGCGCTGGGCTCCTTGCTTCAAACGTATGTACACATTAGCGAAGCGGAGTCCGTATAACGAGATGCGTATTATACCTCTATTGCGGACTGTGCTATCCCTTTTGGATACATATCTGCTTTTATAAGAAGACATTGATAATATGCCTTGTCCGTATAATGGTACCGTATATAGATAACCGCATTAGCAATGTCTCCTCAGATAGTCTCAAACCTGTAAAAACAAGTAGAATGATCTGGTCACTCTGAGCTGTATTGAATGGGGTCCATGCTGACGATGATGGGGGATGGGCAACCACATGGCTGTTCGGCCATGTTGGTGTACTCTCCTGTTCCTTTTACCTTAATTTGAGACATCACTTCCTGTTTGAAACATCACTTCCTGTCTGACCTATATAAAATAAAGGGAGCCAGGAGACAAAGTCTCTAAGAACAGACCCTCCACGATGAAAGCAACACCCGTGTCCTGACTCTACATGACTCTACAGAGGTACCTCCGGTCCTTGCACAAAAGAGCTTAATACAACTGTGCTTTCAAGCACGGGGGAAATTCTTTGTGTTTGACATACTTTAATGCAGCATGGATTTGTGCGTTTAACCAAGCGGATTTCCATAACAGCTGCAACTTGTGAAATGGCAGGCATACACTAAACAACTGCAGGCCAAATATGGCAAAATACATTTTTATTCTATCTCAATTTTTTATTAGAAATCTTTATTACTTACATTGCCAATACTGCAGCCCTTAGAGGTCAGGTGCCTTAACTAAAATTCACACTCATGTAGCAACCGCAGAAAGTGGCAGACAATGGCTGAATAATTAGGTACATGTGGTTATTTTTAATTTCATCAGCTCATTAAATACTAAGTCAGGTGAGAAGTTTGTGTACCCAATCTAAAATGACAATATGGTTGTTTATGGCATCCTTGCTTGAACCGAACTTGAAAAGTAATGTCATAAATTTTGTTTAGACCTTAAAGTAAGCCTGTGGCCAGGCTATGGACATTGACATATTTGCATTTTTCTCACAAGCAGTAAATGAGCTTAAAAACAAAAAGACCCAGCAGCCTTCCATTGCCCAATGTAAACACAGAGCGGGTGCTCCGAGGAAGGAAGAAAGGGGAGCTGAGCCACTGAAAGAACAACTTGCAGAACATCATTGGTTCTGCTGTTAACTTTAACTTGCTCCACAGTGCCTGCTGCTACCAAGGTCAGTGATGCCTTTAGTGTCTGATTTCAGCAATTGGAGAATCAGATTTAAAAAAAATAATTTTAATGAACGGAATTGAAAAATGGTGCAAGACATTTTTTTACAGAAAATATTTTACAAAAAACAGACAAGCAACAGTAAAATACATTATTAAATGTATTAAATTATTAAATGTATTAGATGAATACATATTAAAAGTAAAAAATATACTTAACAAGGTTTACCTAGTCTTTGGCTGCAGCAGAGTCCAATTCACTGCAGCATAAGATTCTGACAGAGTCATTGGCCCCCAGAAATGACTCTCAGCATTCGTGTATAGTTTCAATGGAAATTTAAGAGCTGTCAAGCTTAAGCCATCTTTTCTGAACCCTGAAGTGGGTGTTTACAGAAATAACATAACCAATCAGAAAGTCTGAGGAATGTTCTTAAGTGGTAAGTGTTTCATGATAGTTAAGCAGCCACTCCCTCAGTGTCAGTTTTTCTAACTGTATGAATAGCCAGACTCCCATATATTTTACAGCCTAACAGACAAACATTTTATTGCACAAAGTGAAATCGTGATTTGATACCAAAAATGACATAACTTTGACGCACACATTGCCTACTAAATGGGTCAAATCCTGGTTAGAACATTATCTCTGCATGGAGTTTGCATGTTCTCCTTGTGATTGCGTGGGTTTCTCCAGGTATTTCAGTTTCCTCTCATGCTCTAAAGACATGCTGGTAGGTTAAATGGCTTTTGTCTAAATCAACCATAGTATGTATGTGCATGTATGTATCCATGTGAGATAGGGACCTTTGATGGTAAGCTCCTTGAAGGCAGGGACTGATGTGAATTTGCGGAATGTAAAGTGCTGCATAAAACTGTCAACACTATATAAATACCTTTAGCCAGGGCTTGAAAAATTTGATAGTGTCTCACCAGTCAGTCAAAAATTTTACCAGTCAGCATGACCGGACTTAAAAAGTACCATAAATGTAAAAAAAAACAAAAAAGTTTCCCTACGTTATGTTATAAAACATTTATTCTTACCCATATTTTTAGTAAAACATAAAAGTCAGGGTAAATAGACACCAAACATGTCAAAACTTAAATTGCGTGCGCCCGCAAAAATCGCAAAAAACGCCCATAGGTGACGATTAAACCGCTTTTACGGTTCATCAGTTTAGTGTTATCAGTGATTAGAGGAGAACTATGGGGTCAGGGCTTTTCCCCATAGTTCTCCTTAGGGTAACGGCAGGACACAAATTAGCGTCCTCCCATCACCCTAAGCTCAGTATACCGCGAGCTGCAGCTCGCGGTATACTGAGACGCCGCAGCTGAAGCGGATCCCGACAATTATGTCTGGATCCGCCCAGCTGCGTGAGTGACAGCTGGCTCAGCCTATCTAGAGGCAGAGCCAGCTGTACCTGCCCCCTCCCCCATGCGTTCCGCCAGTCAGCGCTGGCGGATTTTAACGCCCAGGTGTGAACCCGGCCTTAACGGCTCTAAAATTATTGATCGCACTCCGTTTGCGGTGATATGCAACATGTGCGGCACGTAGGCGCACCAGACTCATATATGCGTGTGTACTAGGGGGGCGCGGACTTAAAAAAAATGTTTAAAAAAAATAAATGTTATGCTTCTTTATTTTTTTTATGAATCTTTCATTACTTTTTTTTTTTTACATACAACTTTATTGCTATTACATGGGGGGCTAAGAAGCCCCCTATGGGATAGTTAACTGCTGCCCGGCTACCACAATATGTAACACAGTAGAATGGGGGCAGCATTCAGCACACACACATGCACAATGCCCCATGCGTGCATTTATTTACATGCTAATGGAGTTGATGGCGGGGTTGATTTTAATGTTTTTAGATTTTTATTTTATACACTTATCACATTTTTTTAAATTATGTTTTACTTGTTTCAGTTTTTGTTTTTCGTTTTTATTTTATACTTGTTTCACAATTTTTTTCACTTAACATTATTGCTATCACACAGGGGCTAACCTGAGATAGCATTCAGCGGTGACAGGTTCTCTTTAAGATCCTGCCCTTCAATACAGAAGATCCAGCACATGTGTGCTGAATCTTCTGTACTTGTGACAGGTGACAGAGGAGTGCTGTGAGTACAGTGGTCCTGTGTCACTGATCAACGAGCAGAGCAGAGAACGGACTTTCTCCGCTAGGCTCCCCGTTCTCCATCCTGAAGGCATTTGCTATGGCCCAGAGGAGCAGGGGTCCCAGAAAACCACAATACAGAGGGAGACAGCTGGGGGGGGGGGGGGGTCAAACAAACATAATTACAAGTGATTTGGGAGGCTGTACAACCACTCGAATCACTTGTACAAAACAGCTCCCCCACTCTACATGTAGCCCTGCTTGCCCGAAGCAGGGCTAAATGTAGAAAGAAAACACCTGCCCGGCGCCTGGAACTGCATGTCCCGGCCGTCGGCCGATTAGAGTTCTACACCCCTGTAGTTGTATCAGTTTTCAACTGGTTGGTGTAAATGGGGGTAGTATATGGCACAACAAGAAGGCATGATGAAGACTTGTTAAAGAAGAACTGCAAGTTTAATATAAGCCCATGGGGGGCTCCAAGAATTAGAGACACTAGCCAGGTAGCACCAAACAAGATGGGTGACAGTATGGTGAGGAAGGAGGCCCAACATCTTTTTTTTATTGATCCGGTGAAAGGGTGCGTTTGACCCATT
>NW_017306284.1:924426-930502 GCF_000935625.1 Nanorana parkeri | reverse complement strand
CCATTAAGCTATTTGCTACAAAAGGTAAAGTTAGATTTATTATTAAATTATTATTATTTTTTTTTTTAATGCAAGCACCTGAATTTGACTTACTGTACTGTATGTCCCAGACCGTTGTTCTTCAGTGTTCATGTGCTAGTAAGGAGCATGCTGATAGAATGAGAAAGCAGAGCAACAGAGAGGTGAGATTATCAGCCTGATGCTTCTCTTTTCACTGTCCAGTAACAGACTGATATAGGGACAAAACCTGTCAGGGTAACTTAACTGCAATAGAGAAAAGCAAGGTATCTTGCACCTACCAGACAAGGATGTGTAAAATTCAGTTATCAATACTGGAGCAGGCAGAATCTGGAGCAGCTGCCCATGGCAACCAATCAGCATCCACCTTTAATTTTCAAACCTTAACTGAACTGGAAAGAGAAGCTGATTGGTTGTCAAAGGCAACTGCTCCAGATTTTGTCTGCTTCGGTTTTGATAAATTCCCCCCACTTTTTAGCTGCTGTCTGGAGTTAAGCTTATATTTTTTTTTTTAGCAATACAAAGCAGCCCCAACAGGCCACTGAACACATCAAACACAACTGCCAATGCAACTAATCATCCACATCTTCCTAAAATCACTTATAGTGGAATATCTCCCCACACCTTTGCATCTGTGCTTGGGCAACCACACTAAAGACACAATTTATGTATTGAGAAAAAAAAAAGGTCAAGCATTTGTTTGAGGGATATTGCGAGCCCTTCCTTTGTCCCAGCTGGAATATTCTGTTTTCTCTTTGTTTTTTATCATAAGGTGTTTGTTGAAAACAGAAGCAACTGGGAGGCCAAAAATACCTTATTTCCTGGCCAAAATTATGTACACCTCCTTTGTCAGTGCTCTGCAAGACTCTCAATCCAAAGCATTACAGACAGGGAACATGTGTACACATGGAACATGCTGCATCCCCATAATTGTCCCCAAGTGCTCTAGCATTGTCTATAGTACATTATGCTTTGTTCTTGCATTGGCAGATCTGAAAGGGTACCTAGAGGACAATACATTTCCAGGACTAAATAGTATAAATAATAAAAATTATATTGATTTAATTTTAACACAAAATAGATTGCATTGTTGATGTTGTTTTCTCAAAGACTGGAACAACTTATTCCACATGACCTATGAGACATTACCCCCAAAATGTCAAAGACATTACAGCCCAAGACAAAAAACTGAAAAGTGGTATGTTAACCAAAACCATCGGGGGAAAAAAACAACTGCAATAAAATTCTTCCACTGTTGTGTGAAAAGACATGGTAAGAGGTATTACACAAAACATGACCACGAAAAACAAGTTAGGTTTTTGCTAATATGCAGGAACTTGCCTGTATGTAGCACACATTTGCAGAAGCAGCTGTGCGAATGCCCTATGTCAGTAAATGGTCCGTTTACTTTCTCAAAAATATTTCACTTTCCATGGTGACGTTATGCAATCAGTTTTGTTGACAAAAATGTTGGCAAAAAATACCAGTTACCCAACAAAGTCACAGTAAGTAGACGCGCTAGAAAGTGTGGTGAGAAGAAGACGTGTGTGAAGCAGGTGCTATTTAAAGTGTATCTAAACAAAAAATCTCAAACTGGATCTGTTGTTGCACGTTTCTATAATGTCAAAACGTTTAAGTACTTTTTTTATATGTACAGTTTCAGTTAAATCATAATGGCGAGGTGTATCCACAGGTACTTCCTGTGCTAGGGTGACAGTGCTTACTTAAAGGAGAACTATGAGGTGAGTGAAAAATCACTCATCCTCATAGTTCGAGCCGACGTGTGACAATGAAACTGTCACATGTCGGCTTAATAGATCGGCAAGTGAGCGAACGCAGACCGTCAGTCTTGGCTCCCTGCAGGGATTCCCCCCCGCTCCCATTCCCCAGCACCGACTGGAAGAATGGACGAGGGAGGGGGCGGGTACAGCCGACTCTACCTCTAGATAGGCAGAGCCAGCTGTCACTCACACAGCTGGGTGGATCTTAACAGTAATGTGAGGCAGTCTCAGTATACCGCGAGGTGTAGCTTTCAATTTACTGAGCTTAGGGTAACGGATAACGTTAGTATATGTTGGTTCAGTCCCATATTCCTCCCTTCAGCCAGCAAACAGTTACCCACAGAAACCCGTTAACCCTTCTCTTCTCTGCATCATACTATGACAAAATATTACCACTGTCCTGACCTGCTCTCAACCTCCCTGAATACACCTGCTGCCCTCGCTACACAAAGAATTAGGTCCTGACTCCAACAACCTTGGCAAACAGTCAACATTATAAGTCTCAAAATACAAAATAATTGTTTTTGAGCAAATGTGGGGTAAAACTCGATCCTTTCAAGACTTTGCCCCATGTCTGCCCTCCAAAAATACAATTTCTTCCTCTGTGCCAACAAACAGACCTGTTTCATCACTCTTAATAACACTCTCTCATCCAGTACTCATCTACTCCTTTCTACCTTTAACTCACTACTTTATCCACAACTGCATCCACCCGCTAACTCCTTTAGGCTGGGTTCACACCTAGGCGTATTGAATATGCGCGTTTGTCGCGCTTTTTTACTGCGATTCGCGGTAAAAAAACCGCGCGACAAATGCCCGTTTCCGAGGGCTACTTGGCTGTATCCCAATGGAAACGCGAGACCAAAACGCCCCAAAGAAGTACATGTACTTCTTTGAGCGTAGGCCGTTTTGTATCGCGTTCGGACGGGCGGAAATACGGCAAGGTGTGAACCAGACCCATTGAATACAATGGGATTTAGATGTTTGAGCGTTTTGTAGAGCGTTCATCGAGCGTTCAACGCGCTACAAAACGTTCAGGTGTGAACCAGGCCTTACTGCCCAGGAGATTGCCAATAATTTAAAAAACAAGACTGATCCAAGCTGTGATATGCTCTCACCTGTCTAGACATCTCCCTCACCTAACATACCATGTCTACCACTACATTCAATATTCTCTTTTTTTTACCCTGTTACCCCAGAGAAGGCTTTTCTGATGCCCACCTAACTCCCTGCCCTCTGGACCCCATTTCCCTACAACTACTTCAGGTCGCCCTCTTGCTCAACCCTCTTGCTCTAACCCACATCAGTCCCTCTCCCTCCTGACCCCCTTCCCCACTCCCCTAAACATGCACTGGTCACCCACACTTGAAATGTCTTTGCTGGACTCCACCAGTCTGGACAATTAAGACTCATCTCCTAGCTATAGTTTACCTCCAAGCTTCTAGAATGTCTAGTTTACAACTCTCTGAGCTACCACACTGACAACAGCCTTTATGACCCCTTACAGTCTATCGCTCGATAGCAACACTCCACAAAACCTGCCCTTCTAAAATGCACTAACTGCTTATTAACTGCTAAAATTAATGGCTATTGCTCTGTACTCATACCCTTGTGGACCTTTCTGCTGCCTTTGACACAGTTGACCACCTACTCCTCCTTTAAAAAGAAAAGTGTGGCCCCTTTGGCCTTTGAGACTTAGCTCTTTTCTGGTTTTCCACCTACCTATGTCAGCACATCTTCAGTGTCGTCTACAACTTTATCTTCTCTTCCTCTTTCCTTAGTGGGGCCCCAAGGCTCTGTCCAGGCACCCCTTGAATTCTCTATTTACACCTCCTCCCTGGATCAGTTGATACTGTAGCTTCACACGGCTTTCATTACCTTCTCTATGTTGATGACACCCACATCTATTTCTTTACGCCTGACTGCTTCAGTCCTCTCATGCACCACTAATTTATTGATTTATCAGTATGTATGTCACAACACTTCAACAAACTAAAACTTTCCAAAACTGAGCTCAAAATATTTCCTTCTCCTGTGCCTCCTATCCAGACTCTTCCATCCAAACCAATAGCTTGCTGCCACCGCCCATTTCTCCCAGTCACCCCACTGACTTCTGCTTGCCCAACGAATAAAATTCAAAATGGTAACATACAATTTCTTCTGCAATTCTGCCCCCGGCTACATCACTAACCTTGTGTCAAAATACCCCCCAATTCATCCCCTCTGCTCCGTCCAAGTTCTCCAGCTCTCTAGGCTCCTTCATCACCTCTTCCCACACATGACTCCAGGATATTCCCAGAGCCTCTCCCATTCCTCTGGAACTCCCTGCCACAATTAGTTTGGCTATCTCCTACTCTGCCTGCCTTTAGGCGATCTCTGAAAACGAATCTCTTCAGGGAAGCTTATGCTTCTTTCACCTAAAACTGTAGTTTTAATTATCTCTCAGCTCATTCCTCAGAGTTATTACCTTCTGTACCATTTTCCCCTCCCTTTTAGATTGTAAGTTATCGTGAGCGGGGCCTTCTTAACCAACTTCTATTTAATTGCATTGTAACTGTGCTGCCTCCCTTTATTTGTTAAGCACTGCACAAAGTGCTGGTACTACATACATCCTGAATAATAATAATAATAATCTGAATCACTCAGCATGTAGACTGCTTATGCCTCTCGGGGTTTACTTTTCAATAGACTGAAGGTCATCGTTAAATGAACTTGCGCTCTGCCCCTGCAGAGTAAATCAAAAAGCTTGCTTAAATGGTAACTTCAGCAGCTTATACTTACCTTCCTTTAATATACACCAATTGGAGAGAACACAGAGCTGAAGACTCTCTCCCAAATGGGCAGTAACCGAGCACCCACACTGTAATGAGAAAGTTAAGGGTGCAAGTTGCATACTCCCCCACATGTCAGTTTGCTCTCAAAAACCAAATGGAGCCCTGAGAGAACAAAGGTAAGATGAGTACGAGCTGTGGGTGGGGTTGCTATTAAAGATAACCTGTTGCTTTGCAGTAAATTGCTGAAACAGGAGGTACTATACAGGAACATTTGCCAGAAAGAGTTAGGACTTATGGTAAGGAGATCTAATTTTTAAGAATCCATAACCTGGGGTCAAAATGCCTACCAGGTTACACGTACAATCAAAAGACCATGTTTGTGCAAAATATGGCTTTTTGTCAGTAGTGAGAATCTCCCACAAACAACATGAAGATATACATTAACAATGCCAAAACAAGTGCTATGCAAATACAAACTCTAAAATAACAGTTACTACAGCACTGAGAGGTTGTTGATAACGTCAAAACCATTCACAACATGACCCCAACCAACACTTTATTCTTATATATAATCGGTGTCGTTAAAGGCTTACTGCTCCTATAAAAGAGACAGCTTCAGCAAGGACAAGGCTAATTGGCAAGTGCATGGGGCTTTCTCCGGGCCTGGTGCCAAACGTTAAAGATTAAGACCAGCAAACTAAGGATTTGGAAGTATAAAAGAAATGAGTCAAGTTCCACTAGGGAACCAGATCGGTGGTAAAATCCTGGAAAAAAAATCCAGAATGACTGCCAGCCCTGCAGAAAATTTTGATCGCTCTCATTATGGAAAGTGCGCTGAGAACATGTGTCAAGTACATTTCCAGAAAGGTCAGATGGAGAGAGATTGTGCAGGTGAGAACATTCCACGAGTACAAGATTATCTACTTACAATGAGAACCTAAATGAACAAATTCCATTAGCCCGGAATCCTCATAATTCATAATTTAATCACCTAGCACACTATGAAAGCTCTTAGTTACCTTAAATTCAGATTGATAGATAGCATATAAATTGCTTACACTGTTTTTAACTAAACAACACAGCAATACAATGTATTCTATAAAAAATATTTAAATTCATTTTTAAATGCTAGCAGGGAGTGTGGCAAATGTGAGTATAAGGGGGTCGGAGGAGTAATCTTCACTTTACTTTGAAAGGGTTGAGTAAACGTCTCATAAATGAGGCCCTTCTGTGCTTTAAGGTGCCCATACACTGCACGATTCTCGTACGAGAATCACGGGAAATCCCGCGATCGTACAATAATCGTGCAGTGTATGGAAGGCGTGCGACCGTTTCTACTGTACAGTCGCACGTCTTCCGTCGAACCAGCATGCTAGAAAACCCGCCGGGAATCGTATGATTCTCGGCGAGTTAGTGGCCTGCTGGTTCGACAACTGCCGAACGGGCCGGTGTGCGCACACGCACACTGCCCGTTTGCAGTCATCGTAAGCCCGCCCCTCATTA